>NC_056748.1:679123877-679423877 GCF_019279795.1 Protopterus annectens
CAAATTGGAATTGATTAGTAAGGAAAAGGTTTTGTGGTGGAGATGGAAAATAGAGACCAAAGCAGACTGGTCTCATATGTTTTATGATTGTGTAGCTCTTAAATCTTATTGTGATAATATTAACAGTTTTCTTCAAGATTTTTTTCAGATAATTAGTTTTTTTCTAAATCTTTGGTATTCCTTAATATACCAGTTCATACATGTGTTTAAAAAATCTAATATCCTTTATTATGGTCTAGCTGCTAGAAAGGTTATAACTAGGAAATGGAAATCTGATCCCCCTTGTTTATGGATTTCAAAAATGTTATTACTGAACTATGTCACTTGGAATTGATGACCATAAAATCAAAATCCATCAGAATATCTTCTTCTTATAATATGTGGCCAAATTAAAAGTCTTATTAGACAATAATTTGCCTATTTTTTAAGAATAATTCAATTGTTTAGTAGTTGCTTGCTAAATTTTATTCATTAGACACCTTTGTAAATACTTTAGTTGTTGTACGTTTTCTGTTCTTTGCATTTTTACAGAATTTATTGTATTTATGTGAATGATTATTTTCTTGTTAAAAATGTAATAAAATATGTTTAACAAAAGAAACTAAAGGTAGAGGTATTTACATGGAGAAAGGATAAGTTTAGACCCTTGCTGGGAGCAAAAAATCTCCATGTTTCTAAACATCATTGCTTAGACAGATATACATATATCTATGGTGTTTCAACTTTATAATAGTTCAACTGGTGTCAAGAATGGACTTAGAAAAGAATGGTTGATTTTTAGGGATAACCCAACCTTGTTGAAAGTCATAGGTGATAGCACCAACTTTTTATGCAAGAGAGGAAAGAATCTTAAAATACATTTGAACAGCTTACAACATCTCAGACTCACATCAAAGGGGATCTACATAAGGCAATGGGGACTAAGAAGTGTAGAATGTTCAATCAATATGGATACATTTGGATAGATAATATGCTGTCAGTGGCCTATACATATATATATATATATATATATATATATATATATATATATATATATATATATATATATATATATATATATATATATATATATATATATATATATATATATATATATATATATATATATATATATATATATATATATATATATATATATATATATATATATATATATATATATATATATGTATATATATATATATATATATAGTTTTTTGGACAAGACTGTGGTAGATACTATATTGGAAAAAGACAACAGTTATTAAAAAGTGGGTTTATGAAATTGATATAATATCTCTCATGCAAATGTTAACAATGCCTTTTGCAAACATTCCTTATCATGCAAGGGTGATTCAGAATAGAAAAATAAATTTACGTTTATGGTGCTTAAAAATTACAAAGGATTTACAAGGAGATGCTTGGGAAACGTGAATCAAATTTAAAGAGTTACAGTGGCAGTTAAGGTTGAATGGCATACAGAGACTAATTTTAGATGACAGCATTTCTATGCAGTGCATTTTAAAGTTATGCTCTGCAGAATAGTAATTTTATAATAACCTGAATTTTTGTGGCTTTAGATGACTACTTTTGGTGTAGCACCTTTAAAATTAACCTTTAAAAATAATTTAAAAATAACTTAAAATGGGTTATTATACTTGTAATATGAATAATGTCTTGATTCACTGTTTTCTTTAGATGTTTTGATGTTTTGGATGTCTGCAGTATGAGAGAATTCTGAATTAATTTTGTAAATAACATACTCAAAAGTCTCATGCATTTTTTGTTCATTGTTGATTCAAATTATAACAAACGTGTAATAACTGTAATAGAATGAATGCATCCTTTCATATTTTTTATCCTTAAGGTTTATTACAAAGAGATTATTTTGTATAACAAATGCTCAGTCTTTTCTGTACTGTCTAATGGTTTATAATTGCTTTTCTTATTTTCAGTATTACTATACGGTATTATGACTCTCTCTTTGTAGGTAGGGGCATATTAGTTAATCAGATCACATTAAGGGTAGATTATAATTGGTGTCATTTGTTCTATGTCTTCAGCGTGTGACTGAAAGCTGTTTCACAGAATGAAAACATAAATATTTATTGTTTTTAATAGCATATATAAATGATTATGTCCCATTAATTATTTTATGTCCTTTTTGATAAAATAATGTGTGCAGACAGCCAACTAAATCCATTCCTACTTGTTACTTAAAACAGCAAGTAGTATTTCACAACAGGATTGGAGATGTTCCAAAATGTGTATAGTAAAACAATAGACTGATATTGTCTGAACACTTCCTTGAAAAGACAATGCAGAGACACTGTCCAGTATGACTGAAGAATGAGGACATATTTTAATCATTTTAAGAAAGATACCCAAGCATAGCAGATGGATCAAAGACACATTTTTTTGGGAGGTGGAGCGTGTGTGTGTGTGTGTGTGTGTGTGTGTGTGTGTGTGCGTGTGTGCGTGTGTGTGTGTGTGAGTACATGTGTGCATGTGTGCGTGTGCGTGTGTGTGTGTGTGTGTGTGTGTGTGTGTGTGTGTGTGTGTGTGTGTGTGTATCTCTTTCTGCAAACAGAAAAGGCTTCTTGACTATTGACCATGCCATTAGCAAAGGGAAATTAAACTATAAACTGCATTACATGAAGATTGCAAGAATATCCTTGCAAGGAGTACCTAGATTTGTTACCAGCTGCAGATTTTTTTATGCAGTAGACGTATAGTTAACGTGATCTTTGATTAGAGATACTGATCAGGGTGACTGCACCGTAAGATCAACAACTGCAATACCGTGTACTTTGCATATTAAAGGTGGAACTGATGTTTTCTGTTAATAAAGTAAACTACTTCTAATGTGTTTCACATCTTAACACATAGAACTTGAAATTATAAGCAATTGCTATAAGTTTCAATGGGCTGAATTTGGTGAAATCATGTTAAACCTCAGTAAATTTATTTAATTTACTTATTTACTGCCTAAAAACATGTTTAGCTTTAATATTTTCCTACAGATAGAAAAAGAGATCATTCCCTACCATATATAATATATTCTTTTGAAACATTTTGTGTGTAGCTTTATAACATCGTTTTTGAAAGCAAATTATATTTTATGATACCTTATTAAGGAAACACGTCATGGTATCTATCACAAAGCTATACAAAGTAAGGGATTAGCTTTAAAACTGGATATATAGTGGCATGTTTGCTAACATTGTATTATGGATAATACAATATGCAGTACATGATATACTACAGAAAGAACTATAAGATAAACTATTCATCCCTATTTTAATAGATTACCATTTGTTTTCTTTCAATAAACTTCAATTTCAAGCTGCTTTGCATGTTTATGTATTTTTAATAATAATGGGGACAAATGATTAGAATAGGCCTTATTATATAGTACTCTCCAAATGAACTTTTCATGTAATTTCTGGTAAAAGGGACACTGCCTATGTTCTCAAATTATTTAAGCACAGATTAAGGAGATTAAAACTCAGTTAATCAGCTGGTTGTACTCATCTATGTTTAACAAGTCTGCACTTGAGCTAAATAAAAACAAATATCCTGAAGTTTAATTGGATAATGCTCCTTTGAAAAATGTTAGGCAAGAATAGTAGCTAATCTGTAGTAAAGATGACACAGGACAGTGATTTATTTTCTTGAAAGTACAGACGATTGTAAGCTAAATATCACATTCTGAGTAAGCCATTTAAAAAACACAGATTTTGAGTATTGGAAAATAAGTTGTCATCATGTCTTCATATTATTCTTAACAGACACAAAGATATAGGAGGCTCTTTGCAAGACGGGAGTAGGGATGCATGATGGATTGAACTTGTCTTTGATTATAAAAGACAATGAATATGGAGGAATAAAGAAAGGGCAGACAACACGTTTGGACTGAGCAGAGAATGCAGGCCTGTCCATTGTAAGAAAGACATGAAGATACACTAAAAAAAGACAATTTCATGGCAAGTTATTGGTGAAAATGTTGGCTATCATGGGACAAAATAGGTTATTTAGATAATGGATATAGGATATATGTCAGGTCTAGCAAGTCTGTTGGTTTCCCGACATGCTGAAAAAAAAATCAAATCTCCATATCCCCATAGCTTCAGTTACTATCTGCCTCAGTGATTTTCTAATGAAATCCTCTCATGGTATACGAATTATACTTGTTCTTGAGTATTAACTTCTTATTCTTAAAGACAATATTTAAAAATAAGGTTTCTTTACAATACTTTATATTTCCCAAGTATTTAATTGCAACTGAAGAAAAAAATATGTGTATTTATATTGCTGTCATAATAAGAGAAAACTAAATGGGAGAATACAATTCATTTCTAATATGGCTAGCAGAATGGCACAGCTTTACCAATTCAGTAAAAGAACATATACAGAATTGCATATCAACTGATAGGCCATCAAATGTATCAAAGGAAAATGCCACTTCTATTTTTATTACCAGTGATAGTGGCATGACGTAATAAAGCCCTCACTGTGGTTGAGTTCTACTAGTGGCTTGAGTATTTGACAGTGTTAAGATGGGAAGATGGCCAAGCCAGTCCTGTGAGTGGTGGACAGTCACAATCCATCAGGGAAAGTGCAGCTTTGCAGAGACCATCCTGGAGGCAGCGTTTGGCTCAGCAGCCAATTGCCTGATGAAAGCCTCACTTGTGTGTTTTTGCAGAAAAAAAACCTTTTGAGTCTCTGTGGTGTTTCAGGTAGCCTCTACAGAAGGTAGGGTTAGGGACTTGCACAGAACTGTTCTGCCAGGATGCCATTTGTGGCACAAAGCTCCCCAGTGTCTTCCTGAATGACAGCCCTTCTGGATGCTTTTACACTAGCAAATATGGGTACTCCTAATGAATAAGGTTTGAACAGGCTTGAGTCCAATAGGGGGAAGCTTGATGGTTGGCAGACAAAGGGCGAAAAAGCAACTGGAAGACAAAATAAAATATATAATTTTTAAACTGTAGTCTAGTGGTTAAAGTGAGTGTGGCAGATGTTGTAGACAACTAATTAAATGAGAAGTCTACATATTCAAATCACTACAAAAATATAAATGTAATCTATAAATGGATTAATGTCCCTCAACAAATGGAATGACATTTAATATAATAATCACATGGGGAAAGGGCAAATTCTGGTTGAGGAAAAATAGCTTTCAGTAGACCATATTACATCTTGTTTAGACATATGGGCATTGACCAGCAGTCATGTTCCTGCTACTACCTTATGTTGCACTATAACCTAAAGTGCAGACATCTCAAGTTGAAGATCTGTAAGTGATATGTCATAAATTAACTCGTGAAGTGTAATGCATGTAGCTAAAAGAGCAGTCACAGAAAGCAGTAAAATCTCAGACAAACAAGTGTAATCTACTAAATGAACTGAGTAGCAATGTAATAGCATTCAAGGAGTTGTAGACAGACTGACTTCAGCTTGACTGTACTTATTCAGGTAATCACCAAAGCTTTATCCGTTTCTAACTTTTTGATATTTCCAATTAATGATTTTAAAGTTCTAGTCATAAGAAAACTTAGCTCTCCACTGACAAGCAGCTGGTATTATATCAATTCTTTTTAGTTGTTATCCAGGATTTATGAACTTTTGAAAATAGAAGCCACAGGACATGTGAATCTCTTGTGAGAATCCCCTCATGTTCATTACTACTTGAAAAAAACATCTGCTACATTAGAAGTCAAAGAATAGACAAAGATTAGTTTGATGGTTTGATTGACATTGCAAAAATAACTAGCTTCTAGATATGTACAAAATATACAGATCCTTTTTTCTGGGGTAGTTTGAGGATGTCCACAATATTTAGAAAGGAATGTAGGGTGGATTTTGATTTTATGCCATGCATCCCAAATGTATCCTGAAAGTTTCTGTGCCTTAGTGATTATTTTAAGGGGTGTATGTAAGCCTGGGCATGAATTACAAAGCTGCCCCTGTCCATTAGAGACAGGGGTGTTAGACCAGTGGTGAATTTACTACTTCCCATCCATTGGTCAATGTTATACCTGAACAAAGTTAAGGAAGATCTCTAATTCACATGAATGGGAAGCTTGTTCCAGGGAAGGGGAATTCTCTTAGAATCATACCTGTCCCTGCAAATGCCTTATTTATATCACAAGCAAGGTGTAAGTCCCTAAATTAAGTAGTTCTGATGCTATTGGTTTTGTGGAAATGTAAAAGTACCATGAGAATGAGATCCAAGGATGCTTTGTATACCAAGCATAGATTGCCGTGTAAAAAGATAGTACCTTGAGGCAATCTGCATAAGACATGGTTGTTTATTCCCTGTGCCTGCTAAGGTATATAGTGAAGGGGAGCATTGTACTTAATTATGGGTGTGATGGGGACCAGGTAAAGAGGAAACATAACCTCCTCGGTCCTAGATGCCATGTTCTTGCCTATAAGTTGAGCAACATGGAAAGACTTCCTTGCTTTCTTAGATACATGTAAGATTCCCTATTTGCATATGTCCCCAAATCTCTATCTGAGTCTTGCATTAGTGGTGTGTTATGAATGAGGTAGTTTCCTAGTGTGGCCAACTTTCCAAAGGGTACTATAATGCATTTTGTGGCACTGTGTTTTAAATCATAGCTCAGGCATTAGCCATTTGTCTGAGTTAGTCCTTTCTGTAGGATTGTTAGTGTCTTGGTGGTGGAGGTGGTGGTGGGATTTTATGACTGCCACTAGTCTGCAATCAGCTGTAAACCTGGCCTGTCAGAGACCTTTGATATTGGCCTTGATGTCCAAGAAGTAAATGCCAAAAAAGGAGTGGACCCAGCAGAGAGCTCTGAGGGATGCCACTGGTGGGTGTTTTCTTTGTGGATGTGGTCTCCCCTATCCCATCTTCCTAGTTCCTATCTAAGAGCCAGATGGCTATCAAGCACATATCTCAAGTTATGCCTTATTCCATGAGTTTGTTGATAGATAGTACCTGTGAGGTATTGTATCAAATGCCTTAGCCAGATCAAAGCAGGTAGTCTGTACCATTTTGTCCTCATACACAGCCTTGGTGACCTTTTTAAACATGTCCACCAGGCTGAGGAGGCATAATCTGCCCTTAATGAAGTCAAATTTAGTTGAATTCAGGGTCCTAAAGTTTCCTCTGTCATTATCAATCATTTTCATGATACATCTTTCCATGGCTTTAAAAATGACACTAGTCTGATTTATGGGGCTGTAGTTCCCAGGTTCCTTTGATGGATTTCTCTTGTGCAGAGGGATGATTGTTGCAGTCCTGCATTCACATGACACAAAACCTTTCTGGAGGCTATGGTTAAATAGTGCCATTAGTCGTCCTGATAGTTCATGTTTCAGACTATTTAGCAGGAATCCTTGATATCATCTGTGCCAGTCTATGAAGTGTTCTTGGCCTTAGAGAGTGCCTTAGGACCTGCTCCTCAGTGATAGTTTAGGGGTATGGTAGATCATATTTTCTGGGAGCAGCCAGGAGATGGGGGGTGAATCTTGGAGCTTGATTCGTCAGGCAACAGGTTTGTTATATCTTCTGGCTCATTAAATGTAGATTCATTTACAACCAGTTCTCTACACTATTGTATGCTGCTTTTGAGATTTTGGGCATAGCTAAAGAAAGCCTTGTGGATGACCTTGGCCTGGGAGGTTATCTTTACCTCAAAACTGGCTTTGGTAGATTTAGTTTGCCTCTTAGTAGCTTGTTTTTTTTTTTTTATTCTGCTGGGCATTGCACTTTATTTTAGCTATGACATATTTGTTGTACGACTGGTTTATGTTAGGATTCCACCAGGTTGGTTTGTTTACTGAGTTTGTTCTGGGCTCACTTCTGGTAGGCACAGCTGTCTTTGTGCATCTATTTGCATGATTGTACAGAGTTTCTGTGTACAATTCTGCATATAATTCTCCTGGATTGAAGGGGCTTAGCATTTTTGTCAGGTTATTTCTTAATAACTGATTTTGTCTTACTCCTAACTGTTAAAGGTTTTGCAGGGGGTTCACAGACCTGATTTTTATTTTAAAGGAGATAGCTTTATGGTGTTGATTTACCAGAAAGGACACTACACTTGGGGGAAGCATCATTCTCAATATTTGTGAGTACCCAGATCCAGGGTGTTTGCACCCCTACTGGGGATATGGACTATCTGGTCCAGGGAGTTTGTGTTAAGGTCCCAGAATCACTGGATCTGCAAGTCTGGGTTTATGCATGGTTGACTGAGTCTCCACTTGCTGAGCTTGGTGAGTGGGGCATCTGTATGTCTCACAAAGGAGTCTCCTATGACTACAGTATTGGGTTGTGTATTGGCTTGCTTTACAGGCTTTGTAGAAGAAGCTTCAAGGGGTGTGGGTTCTATGTGCAGTGTTGGTTATTGTTTTGGTACAGTACTTTTGGGTCTGCTGAGGATGACTATTGCAGGTTGAGTGTTTAGATCACCTTCGGGGTATAGGGATATTGCATGGAAGTGCTCAGCTTCTGTCCGCTAAAGTGTTGGATGCACACTATGTGTGGTGGGTGTAGCAAGTGTGTTACTGACAAGCTGATTGTTATTTTAAGTGCCTGTACATGAGAGTTGTGCCTTAAGTGACATTCTGTAACTACATCTTTCTCATACCATATTAGTTTCACTAAAAGAGCAGTTGACTTTCAGTGAACATGAGACAATTGCTTCATTGTTTCAGAATGTCCATATCTACCGGACTGACATTAAAAAGGTGGGGAAACTGCATATCTATGATGTCAGGTCCTTTTTAGGTGAACTACAAGGGCATAGAGTGCAGGAGGTCAAATAGAGGGATAACTTGGGTGCTTTTGAGACCAGAAACTAAGGGTAGGCTATGTAAGATCAAATTCATGGGCAGAGGTCCTCAATACTCAAATTAGTTGCTCTTGTGCAACAGATACTAGGCACAGTTTCACTGGTAGTTTTATAGGTAAACTTTACCTCTAACCATCATGGTGTGATGAGCAGATTTGCACAAATATGCCAAACTTATAGAGGCAATGATAACTGAGTAAACTGATGAAATAGACCTCTGACCAGAAAAGCACCATTGCTTTAAGCCTTCCTATGTAGTTTCCAACTGAGACAGTCCAGGCTACCATCTACTGCTACTAGAACACTCCAAGTCTGCTTAATGTAAAATCATACTATAGTTGGCCAAAAGTGAAAAGCTATCAGATTCTTAATCAGACAACTAGCGACAGTAACTCTTATAAGATGATTTTAAGGTGATTTCAAAGCAATTAATCCAGCAGGAAGGTCAAAGAAAGCAAGTGTACTTTGCAGTGTTAAAAATAGAAACAATGCAATACATATCTGAAAAAGAAAACAGCAGTACACTTCAATAAATTACAAAGGTACGTTATTTCAAGTAATGATATTTACCTTAGCCTGGATTGCACTAGATGTAAGCAATCACTCAGAACACGGGCAAGGATATCAGGCAATGCTGAGCTTCGTGGGAATGACCCAAAAGATGTGCAAATGTGCGAAATTTATAGAAGCAATGAAAGAAAATTGTCCTCTGGCCAATCAAACAAGTTCACTTGAAGCCTTTGTCTGTGACTACATTCTACCATGTAGAAGAGCACTCAAGTCAGGTGAAATCACACTGTAGTAAATGAAAAGAAAAAAGCTAACAGAAACATAAACAACTTTTATAAAGCAGTTTAAGGTGATTTCTGACATAATCTAGAATGAACAATGAGAGAGTTTGGGCTATAAAGAGGAGATATAATGCTTCAGACTTCCGGGATTTCTGCAAAGTGTTACTAAGCAAATCATAGAAAGTCGTACAGTCTGACTACAGGAGAAATTACATGTTATGTGTGTGCGGTGGGTTCTCACTGAATTTTCTACAAAGCACTGTGTCTGGGGGCCTTTGGGTGTGATCTACATTTAAAATGTTAGACAAGAACATTATTGCTTTTGTCTTTTTGCAGCGACATTGGTCATGGTAAAATGATTGTTATTATTAATACTATTCATAGCATTTACCATAAAAAAAAAAAAATATATATATATATATATATATATATATATATACATATATATATATATATATATATATATATATATATATATACATATATATACATATATATATATATATATATATATATATATATATATATATATATATATATATATATATATTGTAGGGCTGGCTGGAGTGTGAAATGAACATGGTAATTTAATAAGGGGAGAACAGCAGAACAGACAAGTTAGCTACTGCATCCTGTTCCTGAATACTGTTAAGTTCCCTACAGACACTCGACTCTCTCTGATTTTTTTCTCTTATCTGCTTTTATCTATGCTGGTCTGACATAACATACAGTGATCAGCAACAAAGGGCCAAGTTGAAATGGTACCAGTAAATACATGCAGACGAGTGACAGAAAAAGAATGAGGAAGATCATATTTGTGCAATTAACTAAGGCTTGGATACAATTATAAATATATGTAGAACATTGAAAGTGTCTAAATAATAAGCTATTTGTTAATAAAAAGATTCAGTGTACCTGGCACTATAATAAATTAAATGGGAAACAGAGAGGCATAAGTTTAATGAAAAGTATGCAAATAAGAAAAAAAGTGACAGAGTGAGGAAATAGGTTATGGATGTGATTGTCAAGCCTACAACTTACACCAATGTCATAAAAGGATAGAGGTCTCCCAGCTGATCCACATTTGATTAGACACTGGGCATTTGCTAATGCAGGTGAGAAGGAAGGGCATGTCCATCATGGGGTGGGACAGTGGTCTCAGCTGTCTCACACTCCTGCTGCTGCTGCTGTGTTGACACAGCCTCCATTGGAAGCAATAGTTTTGTTGGGATATGCTAAGAAGTGGGTGGCTGATTCAGGGGTGAGCATGGTCATCACTTTCTAAGCTGGTGGTGGTAATCTTTGTCAGTGTATGAGAAGAGAGCATGCATACAAAGACTGAAGGACATAGGCAGTCCTTGTTGTGATGAAAGTGCAAACATTAGCACCAAGAAAAGGGGTTAAAATTAATTAAAAAAAAGTAAGCATCACCATAGCTGGGACATCAACGAGGTCACAGGCAGCTGTTTGGCTGTATGATACACACCCTCCAATGCCTCTCACATTAGTGGATTTAGTGGCTGTCCAGAATTAGAAATGAATGGGTGCCCCATAGGGGTAGTGGGATGTCTGATGATAGGCAAGTAGAGAGGGATGATGCACTTAAGAAAATATTTGCAACCTATTGACACTTAAGAACTTGAATACAGTAAAGTAATCGCATACTGATAATTATTTTTGAAGGATGTTAACAATTGTCTTCATCAGAATGTGAGTGAGAGAAAACTAATTCCATAATCATGGAAGATGTTGGGTAATTTTTCTGCCACATTTTGTATATTGCTGTGTTTATTTTTTAGAATTAGACTGCCTGGTATATTCTTAATGCTCTCAGTGATGCATTTCAGGCATAGGCTTTAATAAATAACCAGAAAGACATCAGCTCAGATACCAAGCTGATGTCTCCTCTAGGTCACCTAAAAGAAACTGATTTTGGTGATTTCTGAAGCATTTCTGAATCATTTCATTATTCTAACCATATGATGTTTCTAATTTGTAATCTTTGTGCCTATTCATTTTGTTTCAGCTTTTATGCTTGAATATTACAAAACTACAATATTATTAAAGGGTTAGAACAGTAAGGCATTAAGTGGTACAATTTCATCCTTTCAGTTATGAGATATATTTTTTTTAAATCAAACCAAATGTGGAATACGTTTTTCTGACTTCCTTAGGTACAGATAGGAGAAAGACTAAAATGCAGTTTACTACTCTCCCTAAATTTCAATGTTGCCTGCTTTTATAGCAATGACCATTTATTTTGTAATGCAAATGTATGTCCTTTTTATCAACTATCAGGAAGCTACAATTCCTGACATTCAAGATGATGATTTTTTAGACAAATAATAACCATGTGCAATAATCAGCATATTTGACTATTCAAAGTCAAACCCACTTAAATGTCTGAGAATACCAGTTTAAAAAGAAATGCTCCCAGATAGATTAATCTTAAACACTACTGGTAACCCTATCATGAAAAACATGTAACTCCACACCCTGAAATGCTGTGCCATTCTGACTAAATTTATACTTCCATTTGATTAGTTATTCCCTTTTTTATTGGGTTGATGGTTCAGCAAGGTCATTGCAGCATACACTGATATATTTCAACAAATGTTGCTGATAAAGTGTTCCAAACTCAAGATCTTCCTTTTACATACACAAAATTCTGTGGGACAGAATGTGGGAAAAGCATGCAGGGTGAAGGTAACTGATATGTTTTACTGTTTTATTGGCACTTGGAGTTCAAAAAGTGGAAGCTATGATATCAGAAGCAATATGTGGACTGGAGAGGGCATACTGCTGTTGGATTTGTCATTGCCCAGTGGTTTACTTGGTTTCACTCTGCAGAGGATTCCTCAGTCTAGGGGAAATCTCATCTAAATGGTTGAGAAAGCAGGTCTGTGTTTCTGAGGCTAGGAGGGATTTCACGGATTTAAATAGATAAAGGATCCACGATGAGATGAAGCCAGGTAGTTAGGAAGGTGTTAAAAACTGGAAATGAATCTGCGTGGTGATAGCAATTCAAATAAAAACAGACTAAGTATGAGAAAAAAAGTGAAGCACTCTTACAATACTGTTGCAGAGCTGTAAAATGTAATGCCATAAATTA
Organism: Protopterus annectens; assembly: GCF_019279795.1. Taxonomy (NCBI): domain Eukaryota; kingdom Metazoa; phylum Chordata; order Ceratodontiformes; family Protopteridae; genus Protopterus; species Protopterus annectens. The sequence goes on from NC_056748.1 coordinate 679,136,582, forward strand.
GTAGAAGGTAAATATCTAAAAGGTAGGGAACAGAGATGGCCATTCTCATACTTAATGAAGCAGTAAAATGCAATGTTATATATTTATAGAAAGTAAATGTCTAAAAGGTAGGGAAACAAGATTGTCATTCTCATGCATAATAAAGGTATGGAGAAGATGGAAATAGTGTTTTATATAACTGTTTTTGAGGTGGAACCTTGACACTAATACAACAGGACGAGTAAAAGCTGTTATGGGTGTATTTTATGGCCCTAACTAGGATATTGATTACTGAATATTATAAGAGTTATTCAGCAGGTTAGGAAATCAAGTATAGATGATTGTATTGTGGAGGTAGAGACAGCTTTTAATGTAGTACTAACATTCATATTAGGTTAATCATACCAGAGGAAGAAATTTCATAGGAGGGTATGCTTGAGTTAGATATGGCTAAGAAACAAAAATGCCAAACTTTAAGTGAGAGAGCTAGGAAGAGCCTGAGACACTGTAATATATGTATAGAGGACTTGTATTTGATTCCCCAATAGGTTAAAAAGATAACTACATTTTACAAAGTAAAAGTAGGAATTTGGAGGAGGTAAACTGTGTGTGATGGTAAAAACAAGAATACTACTTGCCTGGGGCTTGTGAGAATAAAGATTGTGAAAAGGGTGGGGTGATAAATCAATGTGTGCAATGCGTTAGTAAGATGAAGGATGTTACTGAGATGTCTGCATGGTTTTGTAAAGAATTTGATAATTTCTGAAGGCAGCTAGTTATTGAGGAAGATGAGGGGCTGGGGAGAGGTTTGGAATGGCTGCAGTTAAATAGCAAATAATTAGTGTTCTACATAAAAGCAATATGACAAATAATAAGGGGAAAGCAGAAAAAGAAATGTGTCACAGGTGGGTACCTACAAATTGGTTGGTAAAGAGGCAGTTGCAGATTTGAAAAAAAGGACTTAAATGCAGGAGATTAAGTGAAGGAGTATTCTATACGATGGATATTTTGGTTGTGGTTGCATTAGCTAAGGGATAGGGGGTGGTCAAAAAATTTTGGCTAACTAATAGGCTACTTTCAATTGTCAATACTGTTGTGAGTTTTTTGAGTTTGAAGAAGTGCTACAATGTTTAAGCTCCAGGATGTCTTTATAAAGTAAAAATCTCCAATGAAACAGTTTAGCCTCACTGCTAAGATCATGAACTAAAATAAAGTTGGAGGTGGCCACAATTCTTTTTTTTTTTAAATAAAATCCCCTCCAGCAGTGTGGAGTAGGACTTTATACAACATGTTCTAAGGGATATGAATTTTGGGTAAGAATGAATCAATGACATAAAACTGATATACTGAGATGCAGAACTGGTCGTAATGTTAAGTGGGAGTAATAGCTAGAATATTTTAGAAAAGACATGGGACTAGGCAAGGTTGCAATCTTTTTGTTAGATATTTACATTTTGAGAGAGAGCATAAGGCATTATTTGGAGAAATTTAAAAAGGGGGAAGAAGAAAACAACCATATGGTGAAAGTCAGCTCCAGAATGCTATTTCTTTGTTCCCACTTCTCATAATCACAACTCCCACAAATCTTTAAATAATTTTCTGAGTCTCAAGCTACTGTAAAACTGAATTGTTCTAGTCACTTTTCATGCTGTCAGAAATTTCTCTTTTCGCAGTTTTGAGACTACAGATCATAGGACGTTACTAGGCTACTAGCCCTGAGGCCTTCATAAGCCTAGCCAAAAAATTACACCCCTGCCAAGTATTGAACCCAGAGCCCTCTGAACTACAGTTTAATACAATACACCACTAGGCTAACTCAGTTGGAGCTAGTATATAAAAATAGTCAGATACTTGGGCAAACTCCCACATAGAGCGTTGCAGGAGTGTGGGCTTACTCCTCAAAAAATGCATTAATATGGATGTCAATCTGTTAACTAGTTTTGATGGGTATGTGTTTGGTTAATGATAACTCATGCAGTAAGTTGTGGGAAGTTAGAATTTAATGACTCTTAATGGATCCAGGGATAACTGAAGAACAGAGTTAACATGCTTACAGATAACCATATGAAACTGTTTGGAAGTTTCAAAAAGAAAACAAATCCAGTAAACAGCAAAGTTAAATCTGGGATTATTCTTTCACTCTAGCTTGGTGCATTCATGAGGCTTGTAAAATGCTTTGGAATGAATGAACAAATTAATGAAATACTTAGACATTAAGATTCTGTCTGGTTTGAATTCAACATAAACACGAACAGATCATTGTGAAGAGTAAACAACATTTAAGCAACTTTTTCTGGCATAGTAAGTGTCCTTTCTGGGAAAAGCAGAGTACAGCTAAGGATATTAGTTTTTAGTTGACACTTAACCATCACACATAAATGCAACTGGTTTATGCAACTGCAGAATACATGGAGTCATTTATGACTGATTGGTTTTCATACAAAGGGAAAGGAGGAAAAATAAGTAGTGACAGAGTCAGGGATGATAGAGGAAACACGGGATGATGTATTATAGACTCTCTTAGGCACACTAAGTCTGTCACCATTAGCAAAGTAAAGGGTGAGAAGAGTTTGACTGGGGGAGTGAAGAGATGTGTCTGAATGTCTCATCTGAAAAAAAGTAGAAAGAAGAAAGTACAAATGAATAACAGAAGGATGGAAATTATTTGGAATAACTGCTGAAGACTGGAAAATAAAACAAGGGCTTAGTTAAAAATAAGACACTTAGGGAGAGTTAAGAAGAGAAACACTAAGTATCTCAAACACATTTTGGATAAGGATCAGAAAGGGGTAAGTAAATGACTTCAGTCTTTTGTTCAGGGATTAGGAATAACTCAGGGAAAGTTAAGAGGTATAAAAGTGGGGACTGATTTCTTCAGTAAAACTTCTAACTAAATTTGAGAGGTAGTACTGGATGTAGGAAAGCTGTGGCAAGACAGAATAAATATCTTGTTAGTTGGAAGAATGGAAACTTGACAAAGAGAAGAACACGTTTAGTGAGATATGGAAGATGAATGGTTGCAGGATTAAACCAGGAAGATGAGTCAGCAGTTAAAAAAGTGGCACGATGATTATGCAATGCCTTTGATATAAAACCCATGTAGCACATGCGGCTTTGTGATCTCAAAATAAACCTTAGTACAGATTTGCACAATATAATAATGAAACAATATATATGTTTACATTGTGCAAACCTCAAGTATGATAAGGAAGAAAATACATTTAAATATGTGTATTTTTTCTTCACATTTATATACAATGATAAAAGCAGGAATCCTGATCTCTAATATGATAAATTGCTATAAGCAAGCAATAAAGACCAACAGGGTGTGTGTTAATGCGTAATTAACACCTGCACAGGGGTGCCACGATTCCCAACAGCACTGCTCTTACAGAATGGGCTCTCCGTAAAATTGTTGTCTTACTTATATTTTTTTATTACTGCATTTTTTAAATATATTTTTGATGTAAAATAGCTCTTCTGCCTAATGTTTCAAACTTGCTATAGTATACTTTAATGGTGGAGGAAGCATTTTACATCCAAAATATAGCACTTTAAAAAATAACTAGGCATTTACTTTATTTTTTTTTCCCTTACTCCTAGATCATTTGGTTCATTGGCAGTCATTGTAGACTGAGGTTACTAAATATTGGCATACATTTGAGCTTCAGACTTTTATTTCCTTCAGAAAATTCATGCCAACACAAATCCTTTACTTAACTTGGTAATTTTATAATAGCAATAGTTAAAATCTATTTCTATTCAAGAGCCTTTGTTCCCCCATTATTTTAGGATTTATCCACATTTCTTCAACTGAAAGGTCCAGAGGTATGCAAACATCTTTACTGCTACTGCCACCAGTGGTCATCTCACTCACTCGCTCTTTCTCACACACATACCTCTGATTCAGAAAATGCATGCTAATGGAAATCCTGTAATTCTAGCAACTTTCTAAGTTTATAAGAGCAATATTTAAAATCTGTCCCTATTTTTGGTCCTTTGTTCCCCCATTATTTGTGTCTCTGTCCTGATTCTTGTATAAGAGGTTGAGAGGTATGGTCAAGAGGTACAGAAATGTCTTAACTGATGCTGCTGCTAGGAGAAAGCTCGATCGCACACACACACACACACACACACACACACACACACACACACACACACACACACAGACTCTTCTGCTTTTATGCATTCATTCACTCACACACACAGACAGCAAACATAAACACACACTTTTTTCCAGTTTCATTTATTTTTTTACACTCACTAAACATAAAAAGAGCTGATTAGCTAGTGTAAAATAATAGTTCAATCAATCTCTCTCTCTCTCTCTATTACTCTCATACATGCATACACTCTCACACACACACACACACACACACACACACACACACACACACACACACACACACACGCTTTATTTTAATTTTTTCTTTTTATTTTACACTCGCTAAACAGCTAAAGTGCTGCTTAGTGAATGTAAAATAATGGTGGTCATTAGTTTTTTTCTGTCTGAGCCCCATGGTATCTTGATTTGCTTCTATGAAACATCAGACTTGTTTTCCAGCAGGCATTTCTTATACAGTAATACTCTCCTGGAGAACATTTGTTCTCCAATCAGAGTGCTGATGTACACTTTGCCCATTCTCTAAAGCAAGTTAAGACTTGCAGCAGGACTGTAAACCATTAAGGAACAATAACATATACAATGGGGCCCTGATTGCCCTAACTGTATTAGATTTGATCCATTTATCAAAACATATAAAAATTGTGAAGATATCATTTATATTAAAAGAAGAAAAATAAAAGAACATAAAAATAAAATCAAGATAACTAGTGAAAATCATGCACAGTTTACAATAAAAACCTGTTTCACCATTGCCCTGCACATTGAGGACTGGACTTTTATTAGGTGACATTAAAAGGACATGACATCACATTTAGAAAAATGCAAAATTTCAGTTTGTCATTCAAACAAGCTACTGGTTTTCATATTCAGAAACAGATGATGAATCAGAACAATACAGAAAGCAGATGCTATCACCGTTTATCTAACTGTGATGTGCCCTACAGCTAGAAGGAAAAAACATTTGGAAATAAAAGGAAGTTGGTAACATGTGATTATGTATAACAACATATGTTTAAAATGGAAAAAGGGATAAAAACTCCAGTAATCATTTGGGTTTGATATAATGCTTGAGCTAATGAAAATACCTCAGTCTAAATATAATGAGTGAACAGGTGCTGCCAGATTTTATGTTTCCATATATTCAAGCAGTAAGGCTTTATTGTAGATTAATAATGCTGTTTATCTTCTTACTGCCGTACATTTTAATGTTGCTAATTTGTATCCGATAAGAGTTAAGCCATCAACTGACTTAAACTGAATGATTCTACATAGGAAATCTGTCTCTCTACATTTTCATGACATTTTCTAATCTCAGATGTATGCACTGTATTTAATTATGGCTGCTTTAAATGAAGGAATATGCAATGCTTCGTAATGAGAAGCATTTTAGGAAAGCAGCTCAGTATCGTTTATCACTAACCCCCTGAGCTTTGATTTTCTGACATGTAAACAAACCGTCTACTATTACCGTACAGTAAAAAACTTGGGTATGTTGCGAAATTATGCAGTGTAAATATTCCCATCAAAATAACAGTGCAAAAGATGATTTGGCATAAACACCTGCAAATTAAATTATTTTCAACAAGTCAATTTTTAAACAAAGAAATATTTATTTGCATAAAGCAAAATATTTTTGCACCATATACAGTAAAACAAACAGAAATCCTCAGTCTGAAAGCTTTACCTATAAAAAGAAATTGTCTTGCAGTCCAGTTTCACTACTTTCTCTGACCTTTGTAGGCTGTCTTTGTTAACTACTATTGTGCATGGCAATACATTTACTTGGGAATCTTATAGTAAACATTAAGAAAAACAAAGTTCATATCAAACAGCTCAAAAATGTTCCTCTCTCTTTGATACACAGAGACAGTCACTGCAGTTTCATGCAACTGATTGGCAAAAATGACATACTTTCCTCAATGGAAAATTAGCAAAACTTGATAAAGATAAAGCAGCAAGAACTATTTCATCATTAAAGAAATGCAAAATTAAACCAAAAGACTAGCATTTATTCATCTGATAATACATACCCCTTTTTGATACTTCACATATGCACTTGAACTTTTAAAGCTAAGATTCTAAATACTTGGGTGCAAAGATATGATCATTGCAGCTAAATACTTAGCTGCAATGATCATATCTTTCTACCAAGGTAACACTATCATGAAAACTGTAGTAGGTGCATAGCGTATTTTGAAAGAAAAAAAGACATGGAGAGTCAGCCTTAAATTCTCCATCTTTGCTAGTTAATATGATTATGAACTCATCAAGCAATCATACAAATTGTGAGGTCAGGCTACCAAAATGATCTTACCTTTATAATAACAGTTACAGTAGCAAGCCCGGGAGGCATGTTTCCTGGACTATCCAGTGCTTCCACTACAAAGGAAAATGATGTTGTGCCTTTTGCAGCGAGAACTTCATAATCCATTGACTGTAGAATAGACAATGCTCCAGTCCGCTGATTAACTGCAAATAATTGCATAGCTTCAGGTGTTCGTATGTGATAGGTCACATTGGAGTTAAGGTCAGGATCTTTTGCCTGCAATTAGAGAAATGGATGGGTTGAATAAGGACACACTATTGTAGATTAAACTGAGTATTTTTTTTTATTTTTGCTTTTGTTTTCAGTGATTGATTTCTTTCCAAGGATCATGCCCTTTGGTAGATGATAATCATATTTTTATACCACACAGTCAGCATTTTCTGCTTGTTTTAGTATTATTTTACCTATAGTTCTACTGCAGTAATGCTGAAACTAAAGTAACATAAACCAAATTCACAGGGAATACTTCTCCATTTTTTGCTGATCAGTGCTAAAAATACTTCCTTTATCATCATCCAAATGACAGTCAAATCAAAATGGTCTCAAAAATGTATGAGGTTATGTTAAGATCACTCTCTGAGATAAAAGTATAATGGTGTAGACACTGAAACTTATTAGAAATGTAAAAAAATAAAAGATTAGTCATTAATTAATTTTATAATTCACTTGTACTAGTAAGGTCTGCATTAGTAGAACACAAGCAGGGTAATGCAGAGTTTCCTAGGCCAGCACTAGTGCCCAACTCAGTTAGTGGTGCATATCTGGACATCCTCAGGTATGCAAAGATGTAGGACTTCTTATTAAGCCCAGCACCTGCCTCTCACCTCACCAGTCGGCCATCCCTGGTACACCGCTTTTGGGAGGTGTCCAGGTGGCATCAGAAGGTGTACAAACAACTTCAAATGTACTCCTTGTAGCATGAAAGAATAATGGCGGTGCTCTGATTTCCTCCAACAATATGAGTCACTCTACTCTATCACAGTGACTGAGCACAGATAGTCTTTGAATGTTTCTCATTTGTATTACTTGAATCTACCTTTTGTAAACTATCTCAAGTTCATGAATAAACTCTGGTATCATGTTTGCAAAAAAAAAAAAAAAATAACCTGCCAATGTACTTTTATGTTTGTTAATAGCATGTTCTCCTCTATATTCACTTATGAACAAGAACCCTGGTCTTGTAATCAAAACTAACAAGTGAACACATTTCAAGAACAGGACTAAAGCCTTAAAGACCAGTTATCATCAGAGGCAACTTGTGTTACTAGTTGAAAGACTGTGGCCCCTCCCAAAGCTTTTGAAAAAACAGATTTTGTTTTTTCTTTAAAAAGCAACTCACTTTTCCATTTTGGGTCTTGGAACTCCACGTATGATACGGATACCTGGGTATAAAAATAAAAATAAAATGAAATTGGCTTTCTCAGCTGGGTTGTTTTTATTTTTAACAGCCTGGCATTAGATCCACTCCTCCAAATAGAAATTAAGATCTTTATGCCTTATTATAGATCATCCTGACATTTTAAGGAGGACAGAAATTCTAGAAATGGTGTTTCAGAGGAGGTTTGCTAGGCTGCTGTAAGAAAGAGTAAGAGGTTTCCTATTGAATCAGTCCACCTCAAAATTTTGTGTGTGTGTGTGTGTCTTCATCTGCTGTTTATTAGCCTGTGGGACAGCATGACAATATGATTTTTTTCAACTTATAAATTTAATCTGTAAATGAAAGAGAGTCTGACAAGCATGGTTGCAGTGGTTGTATTCTATGTATCTAACAGCAGTAAGCCAAATTATTATATCTATTATTTATGCAACTAATCATTCATTTGATCTGAATCAGACATAAGAACTGTACACAGCAAAGTAGCTGCACATGGTGTGTGTGTGTGTGTACATGTGCACATATGGGGATTAGAGTAGATTGCACTGTATAGATCTAGTAGTAATAATTTATGTAAGTATCCACTCATTCAATCACAAACAGACACTTACTCACAGTCATAAAATTTACTGCAATTGGAGGTTGTATGTGCACTGTGAGGACTGCTGCCTCCAAAAGCACCAAGCTTAAATCCATTACTGTAGCCATTACTTATGAAATTGTTCAGTCATCTGTTCTCAGACATCTGAGGCATACACAATTAATTATGTTGTTGTAATTAGTGGACACATCTGTGTATGAGGGATTGAAATAATTTATTGTGGCAGTTTTTTTTACTACAATCTCATATGTGAGATATACACAGTCAAAATTGCTATACATTATTGGTATGGGGCCTGTTTGTGTTGGAAAAATAGCCCCCTTTATTCTGCTGCAGAGTAGTTATTATCCTGGCTTTGCAGGACTAATGTCTGTTTAGAGGAGGCAAGATGGAATCATTTAAAGTGGTGACTGTTTGTGAAATAAAGTTAAAATACATTACAGTGGCATAAATTGTTTATCATGAACAGTCATTTCAGGTATGCACTGCTAACCAATGGCTATAACTGTTGGGACTGGCATTGTCCTTGGACAAAAGTGAATGACCTTGTTGCCATATTCTCAGTTTAAAATTCACTATTCTGGCATTGGTGGACTAGTGTACATTTGTACAAAGTCATCTGCAAAAGCTTAATGTGGCCATTCATTGACACAGTCAGAAATCTGAGGTTTGCACAGTTAATGCATTGACTGTAACTAGTGAGAACAGATGCAGTCTGTGGATGAAAATATCTGCATGTGAGTGGTGTGTTACAATGTTACTAAAACTAATACGTTGGATGTAGTTTCTTTTTCCATCACAATCAAAGCCATCATTGCTTACATTAAGTGGTTATCTGAAAAGTGTTGAGGAAGATTTATTTGATAGCTATTAATCAGTCACGGCGGTGCATGAGCAGCAGTGCAGTTTTACAGTGTTTGCTGCTCTGGTTGATTTCTTACCTGTGATTCCTTCTCTGCAGAGATTGCACAACCTCTTATCTGCGTGGGTTTCATCTAGATGCAACCCCAGACTCTCAAATCTATTAAGTTGATTTTAACATAGTTTTAGTATAGGGTTACATCCTCACTTCTGTTCCAGGCAATTGCTACTTTAAAAATGCCTCTACTCAGAGGTATCAAAAATAGCCACTATAACTTCTGGTTGGTGGGTATTAGCAGTGGGTCTATATTACATAGTCAAAGTTCCGTAACTTCGACTACCACATGTGCGGACACATATGTCCAAAGTTACATAACTTCAACCATGTATAAAAAAACAAAAAAAAAACACAAAGGGAAAAGAAAATAAATGGTTATATGCAGGGGCCCAAGCCCCCCACACACCCCACACCCCCCACTCATTAAATATACCAACTCAGAGGATGTGTTACTCTGCAGTAAAGGAATTTTCACTTTACTGCACTGTAGTGTGACCTCGGAGTTGGTATATTTAAAGAATGGGGGTGTGGGTGGCACAGCCCCCCACATGGAGGGGTGCATGGGAGCATGCCCCCCTGCTTAAAAACCTCAGGTATGTTGTTTTTCTTTTTATTTATTTTTTTTTGCAATCAAAGTATAACAACTTCGAACTTACGGTTTCGACCATATCATGTTCGAAGTTGTCATACTTTGACTATGTAATGTAGACCCATTAGCAGTATGGTCATTATTTTTTTAGTTTTCCTTACAGTTAGACCTCAGATATGTGTGTACATAAGGACTATATAGCTTTTACAGGCAATATCTAAATATAACAGTTTGGAATGCATTGCTGTCATCTTTAAGCAAAACATTTGATGTGCATCCCAGTTGCTGTGCTAAGGTGATATGCTCTGGGTGCTGTCTGACAGCATCAAGTTGAAATATATTACTGTGATTATTTGTTGCTTAATTTTTGTCCCCATCTAAAATTACAGAGGGTAACAGAAGGTCAGAATTGGGGCTTTTGCAGCTAGGAGTGAGAATGTATAGTGTGTAAATGTATGATAGTTACAACTTAAAATATATATCGGTAGTCATTTATTCTTTAGCTTTCATCTTAGTCTAACACCAGCAGGGTGCATAGAAGATGACTGTCTTTTTCTGTGGGGACTAGTGAGGGTGGCACTCTTCTTAAGTATAACATATGTATGTCCTCAAGCATAAGGCTTTATAAATTATTAGGAACTACTATTTTGTCAGGTTTAAACATGAAGCCTATTACACAACTTAATTATTCTTGGCAGAAGAAAATTAATTTCTCTACTTCACCCTATTTTTAAGTCAACATTGGACAAAAAAGATTGGAAAATAGCTATAAAGTCCACCTCAGTTACCTAGCGGCATAGTGGTATCAAGTCATACAGCTTAATTTGATTGCTTCCTGCACAGTTGTTTAAATGTTTCTGGAAACATTCACTTTTGAGGTAACTGAGGCAGACTGCGGGTTTATAACACATGAACATTTAATGATGATTGCTTTCCAGCTGATTAGCTGTATCCAGGGAGTTGTTGTCAGTGTTGGAATATCACTAAGTTTATATCTGATAGTGTGTTGGAATTCATTGTAGTTCTTAAGGAATTAAAAAAAATGCCTTCTCTCAAGCAGATTACCTATGCTGAGGGTGTGCGTCCTAGGCTTCTTAGTAAAGACTGACAAAAATTCATTCACCATTTTAGCTATTAATAAACCAGCATACTACAGCATGAAACATCTGCAGCAGTTTCATCTGTAACAGGCGGACAAATTCACTAAATAAAATGCAGTTACAGTAGAGGAAGAAGTGTCTTAATTTTATTCTTGCTTTTGACACCAGATTTGTTTTCTCACAGCTACTTCAGAGACATTCATGGGGAGTTACAATATTTTTACATAATGACACTTCATGTACATAAATGCAAGGTATCAGAAGCAACATTTTTTTCAGCTAAGTGGTGGTATTTTTAAGTCACCTGGAGTCTGTTAAAAAAAGCTAAAATCAGCGCACTCCATAGCTGCTCAATATAGCTTCCCCAGAATCCTATTTGCTAGAAACTACAAAAAGATACACAGGGCATTCATAACTGTACACTTAGATTAACTTTCTGAGTAAACACACAGCAAAACCAACGTGCTTAAATTCAGAAAGTGTACAGTTTGTGGTGACCTTTATGAATGCTCCCAATTGCCTTATCTTTTTCTTTTGTACTCCACCGTTCAACTTAGGTGGCCACTGGTAATTTTTAAAGAAACATTTTAAATATAAATTAGTTTCCTCAAGGGGATATACTCTAATAAATTTGATTGACAAATTGTTTGAAAATGGTTGATTCTGATTTCCTAAAATAAAACTTTTGGCGGCACTGAATATCTTGGTTAATACTGTCTTGCTTTTTTATTTCTTTTTATAAAATTTAAGGTCAGATATCCATGTCCTTTTGGATTAAATGACTAAATATACTAAGGATTAATGCATCAGGATGCACACAACAGTCTGTTTTTTTCAAAACGGTTAAATTATCAATGAATTTATTCCTACAATTTAGCTGGATTTATGTCTATATATGCGAGTATATATATATATATATATATATATATATATGTGTGTGTGTGTGTGTGGCTCCATTCCATGGCTGAAATGCAGACTGCTGAAAACACAAAGAGTTTGATATTTTGCATTTCCAACAGTTTATGAACTATATATATATATATATATATATATATATATATATATATATATATATATATATATATAGGGTCTATATTAGAACATCAAAGTTTCAAAACTTCGAATGTTCTAATATCGAACCCTATTCAGTGAAAGCTGAAAATATCGAAGCGACAGTAAACCAAATTTTTTTCTAGGGAAAGAATTTGGTTGTCCGTTTCTGTTGCTTTTGTATTTTCAGCGCTGTGGTGGAAAGTTACGGGTCGGGTTCAGGTAACTGTGCGATTGAGTGCGGGTTGGGTGATTTAGGGTTAGGTCATGGGTCAGATAAGTGTAAGATTGTGTGGACGTGAGGGTCAGGGCGGATTAGGTGAGTTACAGTTAGGGCACGGGTGAGGTGAGTTTGCGATAGTGATGGGCATTAGGGTTAAGGTAAGTGGATAGTTAGTGGTGTGTGTATAGTTTAGTGTAGGGTTACGTGTATGATTTTAGGTGCATGTGTGTGGATTGCTGTTTGTTTGGTGTGTTTGTGTTGTGCGTATGTGTTTTGGAACAGCAAATTTTTTCCCTAGGAAAAAATTTGCTGTTCTGTATGTTCAATGTTTTCAGCTTTCACTGAATAGGGTTCAATAATGGAACATTCGAAGTTTTGAAACTTCGATGTTCTAATATAGACCCTTATCCCAGTACTTCCCCGTCATCAAGGCAATGCCTACAATACATCAACAGCCACTCGCAAGACTGTCTGAGATGCCAATTTTATGAGTTATAGAACCATGGCTTAAAGTTTTGTTGGGAATAAATCAACTGTTCATCATAGAAAATAAGTACACATGCCAACACAATTTATTAATGCAGTTAAACAACTACTTCTAATATAGACATTATATATATATATATATATATATATATTTGTATATATATATATATATATATATATATATATATATATATATATATATATATATATATATATATATATATATATATATATATATATATATATATATATATATATATATATATATATATATATATATATATATATATATATATGTATATATACATATATATATATATATATATATATATATATATATATATATATATATATATATATATATATATATATATATATATATATATACATATATATATATATATATATATATATATATATATATATATATATATATATAAAATTATATACAGTTTACTATAAAAATCTCAACGTTAAAAAAAGAAAAAAAAATTATTTCTAACGGCAAAAGACAGCTCTGAATTCTTCATGCTAAGTAGGTGAAAATGTCGAATCTGAGAACGAAATCAGCAGATTTGACCTTTTTCTCGAATAACAAATGTGATGTCTGTACATCTGCACAGGTAAGTGAAAATGTTGCATATGCATTTTCCTTTCTGCAGAAAAGCAAGCCCCCCACACCCCCTGCAACGTATATAGTCCAACTCTGAGATCGCACTACAATGAGGAAAGTGAGAAATTTCCCAATAACCACTGTGCCGTGATCTCTATTCAAAACATCCAGCACATATCAGAGAATGCACAGTGGCATTTGCTGATAAAGACTCTCACTCAAGTAACTTTCAGCAACATGGGCATCAGCCAACTGCCGTTCGACATTCCCGTGTTCATCTACATTAATTCTACATTTTGATAGTAAAGATATATATATATATATATATATATATATATATATATATATATATATATATGCGTGTGTGTGTGTGTGTGTATGACAAACTAGTCATTTCTGTAGTTGAGTGGTACTAAATTGGATGTATAAAATATTTTTGATTGTATCTCATAGTTTTTAGATGACATTATATACTTTCTGTATTCTTTCGAAAGTCTGAGTTCATTTTTTTCTTTCCCTTGAGTTTTAATTTCCACCAGGGACATAGTAGGAACTTTAGAAAAAGCTGTCTGGTGGGAAGAGCTTGCTGCTCATCTGTTGGCAGCTTAACTGTTAAGCTCCAAACCATGTGGTTATTAAAACTGTTAAAATAACCGTAAATGCTTCATAATGTGATTTTCTATGTATAGTGTATCTCCTGTCGATTACTTTCTGCAAATTCTCATTTAACTTCAAATTAGCCAAGAATATATCTATGTGAGAGAGTTTGGTGCTGCACTTGTGGCAAAAAGATGCAGGTATTCCAGGGGAGTCACTCGATATACTGCTAATGGCAGCACAAGTGGATGACCCTTCTCAGAGTCCAGTGCTAAAAATAAAATATACTCTCTAGCACAGTTAAACGCCCAAGTTCTGGTGTATCTGAGCATAACATCCTGACACTTTGTCTGTTATAAAGATGAATTCTGATGAAGTCCTAGATTTGGTAGGACAAAAGCGCTTAATTCTTGTTTAACTCTTGCGTTTATTCAGTAAATCGGATTTGGTTTACTTTTTATTGACCCTGTTTAATCTGTGGCCACCAGTATGATATTTTTCTTTTTATTTGTTATAAAGATGAGGAAGAGGACTGGTTTGTTAATTTGACTTTTTAGTGTAAGACTGAGCTCTTTGTATTGAAGAGCCAAACAATACCAACTTATCTAAAGCTAACTCCAAGATTTCAGCCTTTACCTTAACAGAAAATGTATGATTAAGTACCCAAGCAATCATTCTTAACACTGTAGTAGTGACTCTAGGCATAGTATCTGCACAATCATACACACTCTTCAAAGTATATTTAGATACCAGAGAAAGGGCAGAAAGAGTTCGGTTTAGGAAAGAGCTTTCTTCTAAAGGAAGAATGGAAGCTATAACTCTCAGACTGTCCATATGACAGCATAAATTTGCACATGGTAATTTGGAATTCTGAAGGCTGAAGTGGGAGAAGAAAATATTGTCTTTCCAATCTAACATTTTACCCTATTTATCACAATGAGAAGGGTTGATATTGAACACCACTCTGTTGTCAGTATGAGACACAGTAGAAATGGCAGCAGGGTCTTCCTATGGGGAGACAAAACAAATGTAATAACCTGAGTTATCTTATACAGCTTATATGTCTGTGTTATCAATCACTACAGGAAGCATTAAACATATCCTCCAGAGCTGCCAATATAGGAAAGATGTGAATGAAATGGGGTATATCAAGTTGCAACTAAACATAAAACCTCATCAGTTCAGGGGTGTAACATCGATTTGTTAGCATAAAAATGCATCATGCATCCTAACAGTGGTCTGATTCAATGAAAACTCCTCCACAATAGGATAAGAATTAAAGTTTCCTTCACAATAAGAGAAATGGGCCTGGGAATCTGCAGAAGAAGCAGACATATTTCTGTCACAATCAGAATCATCAGACTGTGTTTCCTCAGGAATAATTTACAGGGAATATCCATTGCTAAATGCTTCTGTATGCCAACATTTACTCTTTGTAATGCCTGCCTAGCCAAAGTTCTAAAATCATCTTTTTAATAGTAATAACTTTAAGAGAAGAACAGTGCTTAATATTTATTTTTGTTAATACTAGTTCCAGTAGAAAAGGACCAACTTGAAGGAGGGAGATGTGCATGGTCTAATGGTCTCTTGCCCTGGTTACCCCAAGAAAATTCTCTGAGAATGCCTACCGTACACACAGAATATGGTTCTCCCATGCACATATCAGACAGAGGAACAGCAAAAGAGGACATGGCTGACCCCCAGTTCATACTGCCTGAAACAGCAACCACAGACAAAACCAGAGAACAAAGTGAATGGTCTGAGGAACAACCAGTGGCCACTGCAGATTCACCTATTATCAGCTGAGGCATAGCCTGAGTTTAAGACAACAGCAAAGACTCCTTGGTAACTGATTTTCTTTCTTTCTAGGTATTGTGGGAGAAAAGAAGGCTGGACTGGAATCCATGTTGTAAGCAGGGAAGAAGCCCAAAAGTGGTAAGTGTTGTTGGAGTGAGTTGGTTGAACAGTAAACTGTCAGGGAGTGTTCACAAGCAGCATGCATACACTCACAACACTATCCGTAGTCTCTCTGTTTATAAAAAAAATAAAAGTTCAACGCAATTTCCCTGTCAGTACTGCACCCACACACTGACAGACTCAAAATGTCAGATAGGTTGTTTTGTAGTATATTTCTTGATCAGAAAATGCATGTTGAGGCAAAACCTGTTTTATTAACCTTTTAAGTAAGTATGAGGGATATTTAAAATGATCCCTGATTTTGGGCATTTGCCCCCAATTATTTTTGGCTTTGTCCAGATTTCCTGAGATAAAACTGAAGAGCTATAATACAGATATGTAGATATGCAGATAGGCAGGTTTACTAATGAGGTACATCATGTAGCACCTATATCTGAAACAAACAACTGTATGGTTATGTCTGGACATATGATCATACTCCTTTATATAGATTCATAGGTTGGTACCAGGCTATCACCCCTAGGGCATATACAAGCCTAGCCATAACAATTCCCTGGCTATTTCGTCCCACACTATTTATTTCCCTGGACCCGTCTAGCAGGACACCTGACATGATCCCTGGGGTGAATTTCCTTTCTCCCATCCAATCGTCAAGCTTCCTTTTGAAGAGGGCCAGAGGGGCGCTCTGCTTGGCATGTATGGGCAGTCTATTCCAGAGTCTCAGGAGTCTCTGGGTCAGGAACCTATCCCTCCAGCATGTTTTGTTTATTGTGATGGCAAGGTTTAGATCCCTGGATGTGGCTCTGAGGAATTGGGATTTATTTAAGTGTAGCATGTCCAACAGCTCTGGTATTGACATGGCCTTGTATGTTAAGCAAAGATCGCTTCTGAGTAGACGATATGTGACAGAGTACAGCTGGAGTAAATAAACAGCCTTGCAGGTCTTGAACCCAGGACCATATATACATAGTAATTAACCACCAAGCCATCACAGCAGTGATATTCTGAAATAATTATTATGGCTTCTACCTGTAAGATGTTTGTCACTATTCTGAATACATAAAATATGAACCATTCCATTTTCTCAAGTTTTAGAGTCTATATACAAGGCATTATACAGTATTAGATGGTTATACAAGAATAAACAGTGAGTGGACAGTCGCTTCTGATCAAATGCTGTTATTTTTATTTTTTATTTATTTTACATTTGTTGACTGGGATAGTAAGACTGGATGCATGTCCATTTTCAGCGGAGGCCAGGGGAGAAAAGCTCCAAGGGTAAGCAGATACAGCATTACATAATACCAGCATTACATATTACAAACAGACTATTAACAGAGATTACATACGTAAGCAAGTTAAACAAGTTCCACAGGTTAGAGTTAATCCTGAGCGCAAGTCACGATTAAATTAAATTACACAGTAAACTGGTTAACAGATTTTTACACATTCTAGAGAGAGTTAGCCAGGCTTGATACATTGACATAGCCAGTTAAGTGACAAATGTTGTTTGAGTCTAGTTTTAAATTGACCTAAAGGTGGAAAGTATGGTAATATTGCTGGAAGAGAGTTCCAGGATCTACTTACAGAGTTTGCAAAGAGAGAGTCACCGGCTGTGTTATTAATTTTGCTAGTCTGAATTAGTAGTTTGTTAGAGGATTGAAGCGGTCTAGAATTGTTACAGGGGGTGATAATATTTTTAAGTGCAGGACCATTGTCTGGATTATAGAGGATTATATAGGCCATAATCAGTTGGTTATACTGGATAAGGCTGGGTAGTTCAAGCCACCCAAGCTGATTTAGATTGATGCAATGATGTGTCCTAAAAGGCAGCCCAGTGGCAAACCTGGCAATGTGGTTGTAGCAAATTGAGATTTGTTAAGGACAGTCTTGTTTAAATTCGAGAGTAGAGGGGATGCATACAGAAGGGTTGAAAGAAGGTGAGAGCGAGCTATGGCAATTTTAGCTGGAGGGGTTAGGAAGGCTTTTATTCTGTAAAGTGACCCTAGTTTTTTATTGATGGTTTTGATAGTTTGGTTACCATGTAGGTCGAATTTTAGATTACTGTCTATGATGACACCTAATAGTTTTGTAGAAAGGTCAGGGGAGATTATTGTGCCATCATTTGAATTTATAGCAAAGGTGAAAGCGGTAGACCTACGTGTTGGTGAAAATAACATCATTTTAGTTTTTTGGGGATTTAGGATCAGACGACGTTCAGAAAGCCAGTTTTCTATTGTATTAAAGGTGGTCTGGGTAGCTGACCATAATATTGGAGATGTGGCTGAGCAAATCAGAGTAGAGTCATCAGCATATTGGATACAGCTGACTTTTGGGATGACAGTATAAAGGTCAATAATGAAGATGGAAAACAGCAAGGGCCCTAGTATAGAGCCTTGTGGTACTCCAAGGTTGTTAGGTAGAAGGTTAGGGAGTTTGTTCTGCCAGAGGACAGCCTGCTGTCGACCATTCAGGTAGGACTGAAACCATTGAAGGGCTGTAGTATCTAGACAGAATGTTTGCAGGGTGTGGATTAAAAGTTGGTGATCAACCATATCGAATGCCTTGGAAAGATCCAAGAAGAGGGCTGAGGATATATAATTATTGTTGCGATTATGGTTTATGGTGTTGGTAAAGGTTAGGAGGGCTGAAGTAGTGCTGTGATGAGGACGGAAGCCATGCTGAGTGTCTGCCATAAGTTGATTCTGGATTAGGTGGTGCATGAGTTGTCTATGAATAACTTTTTCCATAATCTTTGCAAGTGGAGAGAGTATAGCTATTGGCCTATAATTGGAGAATTCAGTAGAGCTGCCTCCTTTGTGAAGTGGGATTACATAGGATATTTTCCAGATGGTGGGAATTTTAGCTTCTACTATGGTTTGATTGATTAGTATTGAGACGGGGTAAGCAATCGCATCAGCTGATTTTTGTAGTTACTCGGCAGGGAGGTGATCAGCAGAAAGTGTAGTGGGTTTTTATTTTTTGATCAAGGTACGGATAAACTTGTTAACTGAACAAGATTTGTTATATGCAAAAAAAAAAAAAAACTGACACTGCCTTTGCTGAAGAAACAACGATTGTATGTAAAACCTTTAGACTGCATCATCACTGGTTTGCTTTAAACTAAACAATTCAACAAAGACATCCTGGTGGACATTCTGACAGTGAACAGTATAACACAAAAGTGAGTATGGCAAGTCTGAAAAATATGTTGACACCAAGAACACAATCCACGTAGAACTGCCTCCATGACTAGTGTACCAAAAACATAGAGCATACACTATTTGCCCCAAAATATCATCCAGATGAGAAAATGGCGAAACTATTGGATAAATCCACAACCACTATTTGATTGAATAATTTACTGCTTTCATCCTGTTCACATCTAGGACTTAATAAGAACTAATGTATAGTCACCGCCTTCATCCAAATATATACTTAAATTAATTTACCTATTACATTGAATTACAACTTTCAATTTCTTAAAGGTACACAGCCATAAAAATTCAGACACATAAATGACATGAATCAATATATATATATATATATATATATATATATATATATATATATATATATATATATATATATAAATAAGTATAAATACTTATAAATGACTACATGTATTAATACAGTTATGTGCACATATAATCCATTAATATTAAGACATCCCAATGACAATTTTGCTGCCTTTAATTTTAAAATAAATGTGATGGAAATATAATCATTCAATCCTGGTTGCTTATTTGCCTTTAGGTCCAACTGCCACATTGATTCTCTATACTCTATAAAATCTTCCCATTGGCCGCATCTAGGGTCCTTTTGTATCTGTTCTAGTACAGAGGACTTAAAGCTCTCATTATGACAATGTTGCATATGTTTAGTCAAGGCATTGTTCTACATTTTTATTTATATCATATATATATATATATATATATATATATATATATATATATATATATATATACATAGATATAGATATACACACACACACACACACACACACACACACACATATTCATAAGTCCACTTCTTCAAGGTCCTTGCTGTTTTTCCTATATAAAAAAAATTTCACTGATCAGAGATAGCAATGTAGATTACCTCACTGCTGTTGCAATTAAAATATGCCCTCATCTTTATGATCCTGTTTCTAGAAGTCACTTCTATCACATCCTGATTACTAATGTGGGGACAATGTTTGCAAGTCGCACATCTATAGGTTCCTATTTTTCTTTTGGATGCATTATTCTCTTTTTTTCTTTTCATAGAAATGTTTTAGACTTCTGCCCCTTTTATATATCATCTTTGGGCAATCAATCATTGACCACCTTGGGATTTCTGATAACTGCTGGAACATATGCCAATATTTATTAATCAGCCTTCATATTGTACTAGAATGTTGATTACATTTGATACATAATGCCTGCTTGAAATTGTTAATATGTTTATCTTACAATTAATATTCACCACATGAGAATCCTCTTATTATCTCTTATGATGGGTATGAATTTTGAACCCCACCCAACGGTGACCTCTTTTTATATTTGCACAGTAAGTGATTCAGGGTTCCTCCACAAAGTACACAGACCTCAAGGTCATACTTGTCACTCTTACTATTTGTCCCTTCATAATATTTCTTTTTTTGGAAATATGGATGTTCACTATCAAAATGTAAAAAGGAGTTACAGTTTGTAGGTTTGTGGTATTATTCAGTAAATACTATTTTTTTAATTTATATATGAAATGTTTGAACATGAATTTAATTTCTTAGATGTCTCTTAAAGGGTATTGAAAATCCACAATATATTTCAAAAATGTACCACAAACGTGCATACTATAACTCCTTTTTACATGGGTACTTGTGATTAGAGATAGAGTATAGTACAGATGGAAATGAGGGAATTGTATAAAATGGGGTGCACACAACAGAAGTTCATAAAGGAAAGGCTAATAGTGGAAATCAAATAGCAGATTTTGTGGGGACAGGTATCCCTTTTTAAACATACCAAGACATAAAGGATCATTGGAACAATGAGAGTTTAACAGGGGAAGGAAAGGTACAGAAGAACACAGGACTGTACAGAAAAGTTCAGGTGGATGTGCACACTCTTGAAATGGGAGAGATGAGCGGTACAGAGACAGAAGGTGAAAAAAATAATAATGGGGAGAATTGAGCAGGTATGTTGTGCCACTACAGGATAGAGGTCATCTAGATGAGGAAAGTATATATGGGCAGTATGCTAGCTGTGAATCAATGTATAGGGATATGAATTTGACCCAAAACATTATTCAGATAAGTCTTGGTGGTCAGTGACTGAACCATGTTCTGGTGGCCTGATGATAGGACCCTGTCAGTTAAATACATTTGCTATGGATGTCAGGTTGAGTATAAAGGTGACTACTTAGTAGGATATCACACTGTCAACCACCTCACACACCTTCTACTGCAATGTTGAGTTGGTCTTATCAGGTAACTAAGTTAGGCTATCTGACTGTTTGAGCTGGAATGCCCTCCTCCCCATGAGGGTCTCCCACTTCCCAATTAGATGCCACAGTTGCAGCCACTTGTGCTGAAGCCATCTAAGGCTGACTTACCAGTGGCTTCCTGGTCACTTGGTCTGCAGTAGTGTGACACATTGGGAAGGCTAACATTAAAGACATTATTCTATAGACTTTGCACCATTTATAGAACAATGTAGTAGTTATTCCCAGATTGACTACAATGTGCCACAAAAGTCTCTGTTGCCTCCTATAGCAGATAACGTAAACAGCCTCCTGCTCTTCCAAAGCTGAAACACACTGGGGGGAAAGCTGCTATCTCACACAGATTTTGGAGAGATACAGAGTTCACTGCAAAATGGCATGCTCACTTGTACAATCATGATAGCAGAGATATAGCAATATATCCACAGCTTCACAACTAATCTGGAGAGCCACATGTACATGCAAGCTAAAAGATACATGGTAATGTGCCTACAGTTGCATTTCACAACTAAGTTACCAACTTATTTATACAAGCAAGACATCAGAAGCCTCTGATATTGTCCACTGTGTCATAACTGAAAATCTATGCAGTATGGCACAATATGTGGCATCACCATGACAGCAGAAAAGAAACAAATGCAAGAAAGATACAGTCCTACACACTATCCCACTGGGCATATCTTGGCATCTGTCAAAGGAAACAGCTTTTATTAAAAGCCTTGCCTGCCTGACTTCTGCTTTGCACTGCTACAATTTGTTGGGGTGGCAGTGCTGCAGGATGCCACATAAAATTGTCTGCATTGTTCACTATTCCTGAGGATGATGGTAGCCTCAATCAGAATCTCATTTAGGTTATATCAAGCATCTACCTTATGAAAGAGACCCTAACAGCATACCAGCAGGTCTGCCTTAAAAGACTCTGCAGCTCTTTCAGCATATTCTTGTTCTTCTAGGCATGGCAGGAAGGCAGTCTCCTGGGGCATTAGCTTTAGCAGCCATTGCTAAAGTATCTTGTAATACAGTGATTTCCAACTTTTTTTTGCACTATGGACTGGTTTCATGTAAGACAATTTTCCAGGGACCGGTCATCACGCACATATAACAAGCAATCAATAATGCCCGACAGGGAGTGTGTTAATGTGTCATTAACATCAACAAAGGGGTGTTATGAGACATTATTGTGATTAGGGAATGGGCTGTCTGTAAAATTATTGTGTTGCACTTATTTAAGTACTTCATTATTTTTTATACATTTTTGATGTAAAATAGTTCCTCCGCCTAATGTTTCAAACTTGTTGTAGTATATGCTAATGGTGTTACTGTTGGAGGAAGCATTTTACATTCAAAATATAACACTTAAAATATATCCAGGCATTTACTTTTTTTTTGGTTCCTTACTCCTAAAACGTTTGGTTGGTTGCCAGTCATTGAAGACTGAAGTTAATAAATAATGGCATACATTTGAGTTTCAGACAATTGTTTTCTTCAGCAAATTCATACTAACACAAATACTTTTATTTAAGCAGGTTTGCAATTTTATAAGAGCAGTAATTAAAATATGTTCCTATTTTTTAGGCTATGTCCCCTCTTTATTTTAGGGTTTATCCAGATTTCTTCATCTGATAGTAAAGAGGTCTGCATACCTCTGGACCTATCACTATCATTCACTCTCTCACACATACCTCTGTTTCAGAAAATGTATGCTACCACAAATACTAGTAATTAAATAAAATATTTTCCTATTTTGAACATCCGAGGTGGTGCAGCGGTTGCGTTGTTGCCTCACAGCAAGAGGTTTTCCCGTTGGATTCTCGGCTGGAGTGCGGGGGAGTGCCTTCTGTGTGGAGTCTGCATGTCCTCCCCACGGTTGGGTGGGTGTTCAAAAGACATGCGTAAATGAGCATGCCTTCGTTGAAGGTTGAACGTCGAGCTGGCACCTCAGCGTTCGTGAAAATCTACTGCCAATCATTAGTGGACCGGAGTTCTGCTGTGGCGAGCCCTAACCGGGAAAAGCCAAAAGACAAACAACATGTTCCACATTTATTTTAGCTTTATCTTGATATCTTGAGCTAAGAGTCAATACAGGATATCTTTCAATTATCCAGAATTTTGCAGAATATCCTTATTTTTGGCCCCATCCTCATGAGATGTGTATTTTTCTGGCAAAAGACTGGGGAGTGGTCATTAAATAATTACAGGCATTTGAGTTTTAAACTTCATATCATTCAGCTAATATGTGCTAATAGAAACTCTGTTGTACTAGCAACTTTCTAAGTTTATAAAACCAATATTTAAAATCTATCCTTATTTTTGGTTATTTGTGGCTCTGTCCAGATTTCTTGTGCGGAGAGGTTGAGAGGTATGCAAACCTTTTAACTGATGCTGCTGCTGCTAAGGATTGCTCTCACTCTTCAGACACACACACACACACACACACACACACACACACACACACACACACACACACACACACACACACACACACACACACACACACACACACACACACACACACACACACACACACACACAACACACACACACACACCTATGAGAGAGAGAGACACCAACTATCTGTCTTACAGATGACATTACTCTATTGTTAGCTATATAAGTGATGCCAGTTCAAAAAGCACAGTTTTATTCTTCATTACATAGTAAAACCAGTGTATTACTGTTCAGCACATTTTTATTATCTAATTTATACTCTGGGGTTGGGAGAATGTCTTTACATTACATCTACTGTCTGTTATAGGAATATACACTTATGCAATTCCAAAATCACAAGTTATACAGTATTAGGTTGTGGCAATCAGAAATAGATTTTCAAGGCTGTACAAAAATCATTCATCTAACCATATGTGCTGGCAGATCCCTGACCAAGGTTTTGAACAGATCAGTGATGATCATCGAAATACTGACAAAGAGTATAGTACCCTTGTAGAAAGAAAAAGCAGTTCGCTGAAGAGAACTGATTTTAAAGTAAATGCACATGAAGCAAAACATTTCAGCTTTGTCAGTAAATAGGATAGTCTGAGTTGTGAGAGGCACTATGAGCGTATGTTGTGCAATATGGTTTTAAATATTTGCTACTAAGTTGCTGCCAGGAAACGATCACCTAAGGAAGTAATTTAGCACTAGTACATTCCGTCTGTTACCACTGGAAGATGCATATTCAAAAGAAGCATATTTAGAATGGAGAGTAGCTATACTGTATTCACGTTTGTGACTTGTGTTCTGCATGTTATATGAAGGCATTACAAGTAAATTGGCTGCCAATGTGGTAGACTAAACATTAGCACAATTTATATCATTAGTATGGTATAGGCATTAACCAGAATTACAGTGATACCCGTTTTCACTCTAGCAAAACATTTGGTGCATTTTTCTGCTGACAGGTACAGAGGAACCCCTGATTTACTAAGGCACACAGCATTAAGGTACAAAAGTGTCTTAAGTATAGGCTAGTAAGCAGTGCCAATGCAAATGTAGACAATTCATACCGTAAGTTTCACCACTAGGTACATGAACCTTCAAATGATGCAGTACCCTGTTTTGTGAGAAATACAAAATCTTGAATTAAGCATTCATACTTATTTCTGTGACTTGTTTGTTCTTTTTTGTATGCTTTACTTATCTGAGACTGTGTGTAACTTAAACCAAAACATTTATAAGTGGCATAAACAGAAACACTTGGCATTTTGTTGCTAGTTATTTATAGGTGCATGCTGGTTACTCTAAGAGGGCAAATTATATGTTAACATTTTATTAAGAGCAGAAAAATGGAATTAAATAAGCAAAATTAATAAATGCAAGTACATGTTTAGTAATAAACTAATTAGAATCAATGTCATGCTTTCTCCGATACTTATGGTTTAGTTCTAGAATGTGTGATCAGTGCTGGATTGCATGAGAAGTTTTGAAAATGTAGCTGCACAGCCTGCCAATTAAAACTGCATGCATTCACTAACACACACAGACAGAAACATAACACATGCGTACACACTTTTTTTTTTGGTTTCATTTATTTTTATTTTACACTTGCTTAACAGCAAAAGCGCGGCTTAGCGAGTGTAAAATAATGGCTCGATCGATCTTAGTGCTCACTTTCTCTCATACACGCATTCTCTTCTGCTTTCACACACACATACATTCTGCTTTCATACATGTATTCACTCACACAAGATCGCTCTCACTCTCTCTTGATCTCTCACACACAGTCTCTTTTGCTTTCATATAAACACTCACACAGACAGAAACATAAACACAGTCATACACATACATATACCAACATACACTTTTTTTGGAACAGTCCAATACCCAACATAAAAAGCTTTTTATTCTTTCTGTGCGGCCCATTACCAAATGATCCATGTTCCAGTACCAGTCTGTGACCCAGTGGTTGGGGATCGTTATTGTAATACATGATGATGGCCTAGCTGTGTTTTATGTTGCCAATGCACTTCAATGAAATACATCAATTCATAGACATACATGGAATCTATCCTCCTTTGTAAGCATGCAGCACCGGTTATTTATTTGCACCTTAAGCCAACAGACCACCATTCCAAACACAAAGCCATACACCAAACTAGGAGCAGCAGCACCTATAAATAGCTTTTCTGTGAACTGAATAACACCACAGAAGATGTTACAGCTGCAACAGGTGGTGTTGCAGCAGGTCTGCACATTCAGTGAATGAATGGATGGCTAATCTGCATGGCAATTTTGTTGTACAGCTTTAAGTATGGTGCAAATGCTACAAGGAGTGGGGTGGGCATATAGCACAGCCTCTCTAGATGTATTAATATGAGGACCTGTGCTTTCAGCAGGACAAATACATGGTCAAGGGTGTTTCTTGTTTGTGCATAAATGGTGTTTTACTGATATTAGGTAAAGCTGTGCGCATTTTATATGGGTGCATAAACTAGAGCTCCAGTAGATATCCTGCATCTCCTAAAACAAACAGGAACATATGGGATGTGTCCATGGCTTACAGTGCCTGCACTTACTGACAAAGTGTCCCAGTAGAAGATCATTATGCAGGAAGCGATAATAATGGTAATTTTTATTCAATATATGGGAGTCACAAGTATTGATAAGATACTGGGTGGATGCATTGGTTATCAAACCTATGTGCTTCACACTTGTTGACAGCTTTTGGAATGGTATCCCTTTCTACCGACATATTGTTGTCCACTTATTCCAGGAGTGGCCTTTATTTGCTACATGTGTATCATTTGCAGTACTGAGTACTTCAGAGAAGTAGATGATGGTATAGAAAGCCATGCTCTATTCCCTGATGCGTTGGGGAAAAAGATAAGCTCATCATTCAGATACAGAATTAGCATGCTGAGAAATGATACAGCATGTTCTGAACACTGATGCCTATAATATACCCCAAAATGTTCCCTATTTGTTTCTAAAAATCCCTTTACCATGCACGGTAACAGCTATATATACCTGTGTGCCCACTGGCATTGGAAATGCATACATGCATTCCTCTGGATCATGTTTGCAGGTGATAAAGGGATGATATATATATATATATGGTTCCCTATTAGAATCCTGAAACACTATAAGCCTGAAAGTCAAAATCCTGAAAACTAATGACTGAAAATGCAAAATCTCGAAAATGCAAAATCCTGAAAACACAAATAATGCTAATATGTCACTATAAAGACACTAATATCTACCAACTGACCCTGACCCTAACCCTAACCCTAAGGTCCGTCACTATCGCACACTCACCTGACCCGCGCCCTAACCCTAACTCACTTAAACCGCCCCTAACCCCAATATTTGTCACTATTGCATACATGCCTAACCTGCGCCCTAACCCTAACTCACTTATACCGCCCCTAACCCTAACATAAAACCAACCGCACACTCACCCGGACCCAATGCATGACCTAACACCACAGGGCTAACAATAGCAAAGCCACAATGACGTCAGTATTTCCATTTTGTGTTTTCGGGATTTTGACTTTCAGGATTTTGCATTTTCGAGATTTTGCATTTTCAGTCATTAGTTTTCAGGATTTTGACTTTCAGGCTTATAGTGTTTCAGGATTCTAATAGGGAACCATATATATATATATATATATATATATATATATATATATATATATATATATATATATATCAACCGATTTCCATATGAGCTCTCTGTAAAAATGATAATGGCTTTTAAGATGTTGTCCATGTAGTTGGTGGTATGTAATTCATCACCAGTACTATTTTCTTGCACTCCACTTGCCAGCATGTCTGGCTACCAGACGTGTGGTAGACACAGTTATTGCCAGTATGTGCTGGTTCATAAATGCTGCTGCTGCTGCTCCAAGGATCTTTATTTGTTGTAACTCTGAAAGTTTCCACATGCTCTTTACTCTTCTAGGGGAATACAACTTGTGTGCACCTACTGCACTATATAAGTGTGGACCGTGAAATGCATTCAATGACTCAATTAAATTTCATTCATTAAGGATAATATTCACCTTCATTTGCAAGGCACTATATTGTCATTTGCATAATCCATTTTCCATGCTGGTTTGTTCACTGCTCCACAGTGATAGTTGGTAGCACAAGATCCAACTACAGCTCTACCACCTGGTACTATGAATCACAACTTACCTGTGTGTAGCCACTTCTTGTGCAATGGCATTCTGTGGAACATGACTGTGAATCCTTGCTTGTACAATGTCATATAGTACACTGTCCAAATTGTCTGTGAATCCATCCCTATGCAATGGCATATTGTGTACTGTGCAACTTGTCTGTGAATCCATCCCTGTGCAATGGCATATTATATACTCAGCAACTTGTCTGTGAAACCATTCCTGTGAAAAGGCATATTGCATACTGTGCAATGTGTCTGTGAATCCATTCCTGTGCAATGTCATATTGTATACCGTGCAACATGTCTGTGAATCCATCCCTGTGCAATGGCATATTGTGTAACTTGTCTATGAATCCATCCCTGTGCAATGACATATTACATACTGTGCACCTTGTCTATGAATCCATCCCTGTGGAATGGCATATTGTATACTGTGCAATTTGGCTGTGAATCCATTCATATACTGTGCAACCTGTTTGTGAATCCATCCCTGTGTAATGGCATATTGTATACTGTACAACTTTGTCTGTGAATCCACTCCTGTGCAATGGCATATTGTATACTGTGCAACTTGTCTGTGAATCCATTCCTGCGCAATGACATATTGTATACTGTGCAACTTGTCTGTGAATCCATCCCTGTGCAATGGCATATTGTATACTGTGCAACTGGTCTGTGAATCCATTCCTGTGCAATGGCATATTGCATACTGTGAAATGTGCCTGTAAATCCATTCTTGTGCAATGGCATATTGTATACTGTACAACTTGTCTGTGAACCCATTCCTGTGCAATGGCATATTGTATACTTTGAAACTTGTCTGTGAATCCATTCCTGTGCATACTGTGCAACTTGTCTGTGAATCCATTCCTGTGCAATGGCATATTGTATACTGTGCAACTTGTCTGTGAATACATTCCTGTGCAATGGCATATTGTATACTGTGCAGCTTGTCTGTGAATCCATTCCTGTGCAGTGGCATATTGTATACTGTGCAACTTGTCTGTAAATCAATCCCTGTGCAATGGCATACTGTATACTGTACAACTTGTCTGTGAATCCTTTCCTGTGCAATGGCATATTGTATATTGTGCAACTTGCCTGTGAATCCATGCTTTATTTTTGTGTGCGTGTGGATTATGTATATTACTCAAGCAAGAAATAGTCTAGTTCAGTCAATAGGAGCCGAAATTGCCTTTAGTCACCTAAGTAAAATATTACTCTTCATCTTGCTGTAGTTTCACTGGCAGCATAAATTCTGTTCAGAGTCAAAAACATTATTATACATTATCATACAGTAAATCTAAGGAGGAAATTCAATGCCCAAACAAGAGCTACTCAAGAAGTTTACCCACTGTAGGTAAGACATGCATAAAATAACATTTTGTTTAATTTTTTTCCTAAGGACTGAGACATCTCAAACCTCTTGTATTAGAGGCACATGGGATATATGCAAATGACCCTTATGAATCTCAGGTGTTTCAGCTAATTGGCGATTCTGAATGCTCATGACTTGTTTCGTTGTTTTAATGGACAGTGCAGACCAATAAAGCCAAACCCCAGTAGCTGTGGATATGCATACTTCGGCCTTGTTATGACCTTGTCAGCACAGCACAAGCAGAGTGTTTGACTAAGCATAAGAAACATAGGGCTGTTATACCCACCTGATGTCCATTATCATTAGGGTCACTGCAAAAATATCCCAAACAACAAACTAAAACACTAAGTGAGAAAGTCACTGAAAAAACACTCAGTAAAAACAAAATGAAAACCAGCAAAGCTAGAACCTCAGTGTACCTTTTAATGGACAGTTCAGGCGAATAAAGCCAAACCCCACTAACATAAGGGTCCTTTGCAAATATGCCACGTGCCTCTGATACAAGAGGTTTGGGAGGTCAATTAACCATGTAGTACATTCATCAGTTGTTGAAAGTGATGCTTCACCTTTGTCAACTGAGTTGCCATCCACAAACCTGCCCCCAGCAATGCCTTCAGTAATTTGGCCAAGTATGCATACTCACTTCCATGACAAACACATGAATTATTTCCCCCAGCAATGGCTTTAGTAGTTTGTCAAAGTATGAACAAGCACAAAAATGACATAAAATAAATAAGCTTACCCAGTGATCACTTCAGCAGACTGACCATGTATGTACATGCCCCTCACTGACACCAACATGAAATATTTCTCCCATCAATTCCTTCAGTAGCTTCACAAAGTATGCACAAGTACAACAATGAAACACCCCACAGATTATTTTGGCAGTATGTCCAAGTATACACAAGCACCAAAATGAGACATTTCTCCCCACCGAGCCATTCAAGCAGTATGACCAGGTTTGCACAAGCAAAATAATTAAAAATTTCCCCAAGCAATCCCTTCAGTAGTACGTCCAAGTATGCAAAAGCACCAAAATAAAAGATTTCCACAAGTGATTCTTTCAGTACTATGTCCATGTATGTACAAGCATCAAAATGAAATATTACCTCAACCAACCCTTTAAGTACTATGTCCATTTATAAACAGGCATCAAAAGGAAACATTTCCCCCACTGATCCTTTCATCAGTGTTTCTGAGTATCCACAAGCACCACAATGAAATATTTCCCCACCATTTCCTTCATTACTATGTTTAAGTATGTATAAGGAACAAAGTTAAACATTTCCACATAGATCCCTTGAGCAGTATATCTAAGCATGCACAAGCAATACAATGAAACATTTCCACTGCAGATTCAGTACGCCCAAGTATGCATACACACCACAATGAAATGTTTCCCCACAAATCTCTTCCAAAGATGCCAAGTACAAAAATGGAACATTTCAAGCAATCCCTTAAGTACTAAGTCAATGTTTTCACAAGTATCAAAACTAAACTTTTGCCCCACTGATCCTTTCAGCATTTTTTCAGCATGCACAAGCACTAAAATGAAATATTTTCCCCACTAATTCCTTCAATACTTTGTCCAAATATAAACAAGCACCAAAATAAAACAATTCCCCACGGATCCCTTCCAACTATGCACAAGCAACAAAAGGAAACATTCCCCTTACTGATCCCTTCAGTACTGTGTCCAGGTATGTACAAGCACCAAATTAAAGATTTCCACAGTGATCCCTTCACTAGTATCTTCAGGTATGCACAAGCACCAAAATAAAACATTTTCCCCAAGGAATCCCTTCAGTTCAATGTCCAAGAATTCTTAAGCACCAAAATTAAACATTTCACTAAGTATTCTCTTTAGTAGTTTTACCAAGTAAGCACAAGCACCAAAATGAAACATTTCCCCTTACTGATCCCTTCAGTACTGTGTCCAGGTATGTACAAGCACCAAATTAAAGATTTCCACAGTGATCCCTTCACTAGTATCTTCAGGTATGCACAAGCACCAAAATAAAACATTTTCCCCAAGGAATCCCTTCAGTTCAATGTCCAAGAATTCTTAAGCACCAAAATTAAACATTTCACTAAGTATTCTCTTTAGTAGTTTTACCAAGTAAGCACAAGCACCAAAATGAAACATTTCCCCAAGGGACCCATTCAGTAGTTTCAACAAGTATGCACAAGCACCAATATTGACCATTTTAACAAGTGATCCCATCTGTGCTATGTCCAACTATGCACAATCACCAAAATAAAACAGTTCTTCAAGTAACTCCTTAAGTAGCATGTCCAAGAATTGTCAGGCACCAAAACAAAGCATTTAACCAAATGACCCTTTCAGTACTATGTCCAGGTAAGCAGAAACACCAAAATGTAACATGTCCCCACTGATCACCTCAACAGCATGTTTATGTATGCACGGGCACCAAAATGAAGCATTTCTCAAAGGTATCCATTCAGTATTATGTCCACAAATTCACAGGCACCTAAATGAAACATTTCTTACATTGATCACTTCAGCAGTTTTTCCAAGTATGAACAAGAATAAAAATGAAATATTTCCCCAAGCAATCTCTTAAGTACTATGTCCAAGTATACAAAAGCACTAAAATGAAACATTTCTCCCAGCAATCCATTCATTAGTTTGGCCAAGTATGCACAAGAACAAAAATGAAATATTTTCACACCAATCTCTTCAGCAGATATCCTGATATGTATAAGCACCTTAAATAATTTCTCCACTGATCCCTTGAGCAGTATTTCTAAGTATGCACAAAAAACAAAATGACTTTACCCACCAATCCCCTTGGCAGTATGTCCAAGTATGCACATGCACCAAAATGAAACATATCCCCCCAGAGATCCCTTCAGTAATTTGTTGCACAAGCACTTTATGGATAGCAAAATTAAAACAAAATCGAATTATGTAAATTTTTAATCATTCATCAAATGTTGGGGCTCAGATCCAGCCATCGGTTCCAACTTGGCCATTACTTTAGCTGATAGCCACCAAAAAGCTTTCAAGCTCTTCCTTTACCCATGATGCATCAAACCTAACATGCCTCAGATCTTGTTTGTCACTTCTTTGATTAGGCTTTGTCACCTTGAGCTCGAGAGCAATTGGATATAATAAGTATTTCAAATTTCTATTTTAGTTTATCATTTCCTATACTATAAATCCTCCCTCTTCTTACACTCTGTGTAGTCCTTTTATTTTTACCATGGCTGATAATTGTTAATATTTCCTCCCTTTACACTATTTACTGTAATTCTTTGTACTATTGTTGATATTTCTTTCTTTTTTCTATTTAAAAACAAAAAAAATGTTTTCTCTTATTCTTTTTTTTGATAATCTAGTTTAAGATGTCAGGAAAACGTTCCTTCTGGATTTAAGAAGTGCCAAAAGTGTGGGCTCACTTGCTAAGTGTTTACTCTTTGGGCCCAGATCATTTCAGGTGGACTGTCTGATCTGTATAAATTTTAATCCATGTGCCATTGTGGACAGTAAAAATAACCTTATTTTAAATGGTTTACTCCCTACATCTTTCTCTGAGGCTATGGCTGGAACTCAGACCTCTAAATCAAAAACTAAGGAGCCTTCCACTAAGTCTCCTTGAGCTTCAGGATCCTCAACTCCTTCATCCACAGAGCTGCCAAAGAAAAAACATAAATTTGATTTAAAAGCTACTACTATTCCACCAGCGTCGGATCTGAAAATGCCCTCCTCAGATCCAAGCTCTTTGAATCTGGTGCCTTTACCAAGAACCAGATATTCACCCAGTATAGATTCAGTAACCCCAGAGTCCCTTATCTTTTTATGGAACTCTGGCACTCTAAGCCCCATCCCTAGGTTACTCTCATTCTTCCAGAAGTCTGACCAAAGCTGATGTAGACAGAATGATGAGAAGATATCTCTTGGTGCAGATACAGATGGATTTCTCCTGGTTCTAACCCCTTGGGTGTGGAAAGCCTTGTTCATATTACTGTACCTCTCTCAGTGCCTTCTCCAATCTGTACATCTGCTTCAGAGCCCTTGGATCCAAGTATGCCAGGATTGTCTGAATTAGGTCCAAAGAGCCATAGCACCCTGTCAGATCTGAGGCATTAGAGTGAACTCAAAAGTTGCTGGCACCATCTGTGCCCCTCAGAGCCTTGGCACTGGACAGCTTGGTTCCATCTTCTGCTTCAGATGGAACATCCTCAGGGTAGAAGCATGTCTTCTCAGCTTTCATGTCTGCCTTCTCCCTGGGTTGTTCTGCTTTTGAGGAATTGGAGAGAGTTTTCTTTGTTACAGCAAGATGGACAGCCTCTCCCTCATAAGATCTTCACTCTGGATTCCAGGTGTCTCTGCACCTTCAGCCACATCATTCTATACCACAGTGATAGCCAGCTCAAAATCCCCAGGCTGCCTAGCAAGGTATTGCAATATCTCCTGGCACTTCACTGGAGCATCACACAGAGGAAGTTCCTAGGAAGAGGAAGTGCAACAGGTAGCACTGAAATTCCCTCAGGAGTCTGTCACCAAAGACACTGATTTCAATGAAGGTGAAGTCTCCCTAAGATCACCACCTAAACATGTATCATTTAGACACATCCTTGAGGTCCTTAAACAGTGGGGTGGTTGGTCCACTGATAACACTTCTTCAGAGGAATCAGTATTCCTAGAGGTCTTTGGAGCTGGCCCTTCTACCTCCTGGATAACTCCACCCACCAATGCACTCACTGACGTGATCTTTAGGCAAGTGCTGAAGGAGCCTGACACTGTTGAGCCAATCCCCTAAAGACCAGATCAGATTCTGGATCCATCTGAAGGTAAAGAATTTTGGAACAAAGCAGAGCCTGTAGATGCTTTGGTCATGGTGGTGGCCACTGAGAATTAACTTGCCAAGCAGAGTTCTTCTGTCCATCCCTCTAACAGGGGAGTCTAGGGCATTGGAAAGATTTGGGAAGCATGTGTATGCTTCAGCAACTTTTGCCCTTAGATCACTGAACTACCTGGCACACTTTACAGGACTACAAAGGGAGCTGATAAAAGAAATGTCAAATTTCCTTTCAAGAACCACTACTGCTGAGATTCATATTCTGTGAACTCACAGTTGGCTACCCCAAAGTCCATTTCTAATTCAATCACAAGGCTTATCTTACATGTAGCTGAAGTTGTTTCAAGGGCAGTGGGTTCAGGCATTTCCATCAGGAGACATGTCTGGCTGCACTTGTGTGATTTTGCAGAACTCTTCAAGTCCTCACTCATCAATGCACCCTTTGATGGCAGTTTGTTGTTTGGCCTTAAAGTTAAAGACACACTCTCCAGGTATGAGAAAGGCAGAAAGGCCATCTCTGCAGTGAGCATAGTACATTTGTCAACTCCTCAAAAATCCTTTTCTAGGAATCAATGTGGTGGTAGAAAACTATGATTTAGAAAGTTCCAGGGTCTTTTCATGATCCACATGGAAATAGTTCCCTCAGGGGTAGAGGGGGGGCTTGAATGGATACCATTGCCCACAGAGTAGAGGAGACCCAAAGAACCAGGGGTCCAGAGATTCCTTCTCTGACAGACCCTACCTGCGCCCACTGAGATGTAGCCCAGTTGTCCCTCTCAGAGGCAATCAGGGGTTAATTATCCCTGCACCAGAAAGCCTGGTTAGACATCACAAAAGATACATGGGTGCAGAGGATCACATCCAGAGGTTATATTATTCTTTTTTCCATTCCACCTCCTTCTGTATCACACTTTCCTGATGTTACACCCCATAAGAAGAAAGCAAGTCAGTATTAATACAAAAGATGCTAGAAAAATGTCACCCAAGAGGTTCCAACAGACGAGAAAGAATCCAGATCTTAATTGCTAATTGTTTGAGTGCCACAGATAACAGGGGTCTAGAAAACACATTTTTTTGTTAAAAGAACATACAATGCCTTGACTAATTAACTTGTTTTATACTAAATAAGACCTAAGTCTTAAAATGCTAGCAGCAGATAGAATATCATTTAACCCAGGATACACAATGGCATTCAATCTAATTTGCCACCTGTGTTCTTTATTTTCAATCAGATAAAAAATGTGTTTATTATATTTTTGTTATATTAGATTTAATTACACATATTTTTTTATTTGAGCATGAATATATATATATATATATATATATATATATATATATATATATATATATTTAGTTTTTTATCCCTTTAAGGGGTGTGAATGCAAATTTAGTATTACTGATTCTTAGTGTCACGTGACTCTTTTTGGAGGGATATTTAAATGGAGTTATGTGTAGTGTTTGTTATGTTTCTGAAGAAGTCGGTGGATATATTCTGATAGAAGCGCTAAACTTTTGGATTAAACTTCTGGTTTATCTATTTTTTTGGTGTTACCCTATTTCTTGTCTCTCGTTGTCCTTAGTGTTTGGTTATTGGTTTGTGGAAATGACTTTCACAGGAAAAACGCAAATCAATAGTGAGAAAACACTGACGTTCGACACTCACACTGCCTAGTTTCCAGTAATTTCTTGCTATTGATTTTCATAATCAGGCAGCACTATTCTTCATGGATTATCGCTATGAAAGTGCAAAGCCATGGACTATGAACACTGACCTATATATCCACAGTTCTGCTCTTAAATGAGTATACTATTTGTGCTGGACTTATTTGCAGTATTTTTACAGTCATGAATACTTACACTGTAGGGATGATTCCACTACAATAGTCAGATGCACATCTTAGAGAAAATACCTTTGATATGATGATTGTACTCTGGTGTGAGCAGCACACCCATATATAGATCAGACATTGACACCCTGAATGTATCATATGCATGTTCAATGAATAAACACACGAATGCTCAATGCAACATAAATGGTTCTGTGTGAAACATACTCATGAAAAACAATAAAAAATGCCATAAGTGAATAGTCATGGAACAAATGGATGTAACTTATTTTACATTCACAAGATTTCAGCTATTTTTTTTTTTAAATGAAGTTGTGATATTTCTTTTACAAACATGATAAATACATTTAAATAGCAAAAGGTCTCCATCAGTCTTTTCTGAAAAACTCAATACTATTTTTGAGAATGTTATAAAAGATAATATGTTAGAAAATTAAACTTTCAAAATGTTTCTAAGAAATAAGAATGCCTAAAATGCCTGAGATATTTATTTAGCTAAAAATGGTTAAAAAGGACATTTTTACAGAAAGGGAAATTGGTTAGGTATAAAATGGTCCGCAAGGGCAACTAGCCTAGAACTTAACTATAACAATTAACAATGAAAAGGAAAAGGGCAGGCAGAAGAAACAAATGATTAGACTACCAATTTGGTAAGAACAACAAACAATTATCAGCAACAGAAAAATACTTTGTCAGAACAATACAGATCAGCAGATGCCCATAGTGATAGAAAAATTACCTTCTTTCTTGTAGATCTGCCAATCGCATGTTAACAAACTCAGCAGAAGAAGATGAACAGAGTTAATGTGATAAAATCACTGAGTCATAGGAACCAGAATTCCATCAAAGTAGTAAATGACTCTGAATCAGTAGAACAGTCAACAGTTAGTTTACTAACAATGACAATATGCACACAGATGGAGGATATTGTAATTAGAAGTGATGAAGATGACCCAGCCGTTTATAAGCTTTTTAATTTTTCATCATGCGTTTGTGCATGAAAATAAACACAGAAGTAAATAGAAAGATTTGTCATTAAATCCCAGAAAAGGTGCAAGGGGTAGACAACAAAGCTATTGAGAAAAGCAGAGACAGGACAACTGGTAATGGAGAGGACTGGGTTACAAAGAGGGGAGAGTGCTGTCACTGAAGTAAGGGGAATGCCAGTATTGAGAATAAAGAGGATATCTTATTCCTGTTACAGCGCTGCCTGGCTTAGCTTCAGGAAGAGGTCAATCACAACCATGACTACAACTTCCATGACCCCCACCTGATAGGATGTAGATGAGTGCCAGAAGTGCTGAAATTCATGAAGCTATGCAATGGCCTTTTCCTGGTGTCTAGTATTGGCATCAAACCCCCAGTCCATCAACTCAACTACTACCTCTGTTAGCTCCAGTTAGTTGACAAATTGTGACCATGTAGTAGTGACATTAAAAGAAAGAATAGCCATCTCCCTTAGTTAGGTGGTCACTAGAGGCCACTCAAGATGCCCCCAGGTCAACTTCCAATGCACCAGATGGAGAGGCAGGACTGGAGGCCAATGAAGTATCGGCAGGAATGGACCAGGCTGATGGCTGGGTGTGGACCTGTGTTGCACCACTGGCACAGTTGGAAATACTACAGAAAAGGGTAAGATAAATTGTGAAAAAAATAAATAAGGCAGATAAAAGAAGAGTAACAATGAGAGGGAGAGAAACAAAATTATACTAGCATTTCTAGTGATTCAGATAACCAATCTGGTTACTGCCTATGTCACTAGGACTTCTCAGGCAGATTTGCTTAGCACAGAAACTCAGAAAACATTGTTGCAATGAGTGCAATCTCTAGCTACTGGTACCTTATTTTACCAGGCTATTACATAAAATGCCTGCACGATGTTGCTTCTCTTCTCAAGGGTATATGAAAACCACATATGCTTCCCCAGCATGTTCACATCTAGAAACTGCTGGGCTGTTCTTGAAGTAGATGCCTGGCATACACCCATTGTGTTCCCTTTGGTCACAGAAATGTCTCTGCTGGTAGTATTATCTAAGCCAGAATACATTGGTTTCTACAGATTGAGGTTCTCCACACAACTTATGGGCCTTTGTATAAGGGCACTACATCTTGACCACTTCATGCATGGTGCCTTTATCCACATGGTAGTGGTCCACTATTTATTGTTGAGGATAGCATGAAATGTTAGGAGCAGATGGATGATGCCCACCCTCTGTGACTATTGGCAGTGACAATAGCCTCTTACATATACATATTTACTTAATGCAGCAGCTACCTCTTAAACATTTTCTTGGTCTTTCTGCTGCAGCTCCAATATTTTGCCGAAGTCAACATACCTGGTGGTAGCATCTCTCTGTGATGAAAACTACATTTTTGAATCGCTCTGGCATAATGTTGACCCTCATCTGCAAACCCCATTTCCCTCATTGTAATATTGCTGTTCATGTCCGTGTCATTATTACTGCGGTATTTCTTGGCTTTCCATAATCATGCTCCATGTCTTCTGAAACGCCGAAGTCAAATGTAGTGAAATGAAAATGTATTCAGAATTGTAGACGCAACTTTTCTACTCTAACTATGAAGTAAAAGGAATATGTCACCACAGGGATTTTAAAAGAAGCCAAAATTAATTTTACTCTATTTAACATACAGCCTGGTTATAAATGGCTTAATGTTTGTCAAAATTAGCAAATAGAAGATGTTTATGGGAGCCAAGAATAAAGGGACTGCATGGGAACATTATCATTCTATATTTCTTATAAATAAAAGGAATACACACAAAAAGTCATATTAGAGGAAAATATTACTGCCAGCAATCCCTGTTCTTCTAAGAGAACCAAGGGGTCATGTTAGTGTGGACCATATGGGCAAAAAAAGTTTGCAGAAAACAATTAAAATTATTGTATTGTCACATATATCACATATTCAGCACCAGTTCATTTCATTATTTATTCAAAAGCTTGAAGTATATATGGTAAATATTATAAGTTGTCCCTTGTGTTAGGATGGATATATTTCAAGAAAATAAGCCAGTTGACTATGTGACCAAATTTATTCAGGTAGGAAAAACAATGTCAATAACACTTGTCACAGAAATTCTTTGCTATGTCCAAACTTCACAAACTATTTTCATCATTTCAGATAATTTACATGAAATTTCTTATTTATTTAAATTTATTTAAATTATTTGTTAATCCACTGGACAAAGGGATAATGTACGAGTAATGTGTGGTTAAGTAAATTACTCAGAGTCACACATTAGGCACATGATGGTAGAATGTAACAAACCATGTGCCCTGGACACAAGCAGCAGCTCAAAGCTTTTTTTTTTTTTTTTTAAACACCTTTATTGATTTATTACTTGTGATATAAACAAATTTACATTTACGGAAAAGTAATCAAACTGTATTAAATTAACATTAACAAACATTATAATTCACATATACTGCTATAGATCATATAACCTAAGCAACATTATATAAATTATTGCGTCTTTTTTAAACAAGAAACATCTTTATTAAACCATCACTTACGACATAAGCAAACATACATTGATATAAATGAAAATGAACCACAATGACAATCCTAGTTTCAAACATTTTATATCACAAACCCTACTGACACACTCCCAGCCGCAAACATTATACATGACTTGTAATTTACCCAGTCATTTTCAATCAAACATTACAAGCTGCTCAAAGCTTTAGTCCTCTGTGCTAACTGCCAGGGGACAGAAACTACTAGGGGAGAAGAGAGAGAAGTGATGTCAGAGTTCAAAAAGAACAAGTGGCAGGTCCTTCTTAATGCATGGGTAACATCTGTCTTAAATACCGCCTTAAGTTTTAATTGGGCCTTGAAGAGAAATCCCAT
This sequence comes from Protopterus annectens, assembly GCF_019279795.1. Taxonomy (NCBI): domain Eukaryota; kingdom Metazoa; phylum Chordata; order Ceratodontiformes; family Protopteridae; genus Protopterus; species Protopterus annectens. The sequence continues at coordinate 679,176,507 of NC_056748.1, forward strand.
GTAACATTTAAAGTGACACAGTTCTGTTTTAACAACATAAGAAAGTGATGTGTTTGCTGCAAAAGTGACAACTTTTAATGTACTGTTATTATTGTCTTCTGTTTTTTAATGCAATGACTGTATACACTGTCTTATGGTTTTGAAAATATTGGTGGCAAAGATTTATTGGCAGTGGATTAGTCATAAGACAGAAACCTCAGTGGATTAGTCATAGGACAGAAACCTTTACCTGTTTAAATGCTTTTACTTTGCAGTAAATCAGTCTGAACAGGTCTTAAGACATACACACCTACTAGAAATCCATGGTAGTGGTGCTGGGGTAGCGTTGTCGCCTCACAGCAAGACATCATCCCGTTCGATTCTCAGCTAAAGTGTCTTCTGTGTGGGGCATGTGTGAATGGGCGTGTCTTCGTTGAAGGTTGTGCATCAGGGCTGGTAACTCGGCACGTAAAAATCCACTACCAAACATTAGTGGACCGGAGTTCCGCTGTGGTGACCCCTAACCAGGATAAGCCAAAAGACACAACAACCTACTAACATTTTCTGAATATAAAACACCATATTCTGTCTGTTCTATGAATATTCCCTCCCAGCATTAACTGTTTTTCACATGCAAGTTTTAAAATACACATAGTTCTTGTTAAGCATCGGATCACTCGTTTAATTTCTCTGACAATAGCACACCTCAGTTTGAAAGGATAAGTATACTACCATTTAACTCTGGATAGACAAGCCCAATATAATGTTATTATAAATTGCCACTCATAGAAATCAGAATCATTTCCATTATTTTTATTTCTCACCTAGACCTTTACCACAATCCAGACCCATGCATGAAAATATGGTTTCTGACTATGTTAACAGCATTTGAACAACATATAGATATCTTAAAATGGCACACATTAATATTATCAATAAAAATATATTGCAAAGTTGTTTAGTAGCCTATCTGTATGACATGATAACTCTTTCTGAAATGTGACATGCTAAGGTATTTAAGGCTAAAAAATTAATAAAACATTGTGTGGTATCCCACTTTTTCATAGCAAAGACAGAGGAATTGGTGTACAGCTATTTATAACTATCCAAATATCTCCTTTTCCATAAAACAGTCAGTATTACACAGGTTAAATCAAACACGGTAAAATAACTGTGCTGTGCTTCAGGTGAACCTATACTCTGGCTGACACTCAATGAGAATATGAACTTACTGTATGAGGAGAGATGAACAATGAATCTAAGATGTCAAAAGCCAAGTATGCTCACCCTATGCTTTAGTCTTACAACAATATACCTAGTTATTCTTGCAATGAATTTATTACTTCTTTACAATTCTTGAGAGATTTTACAAAGAGCTTTAAACAGTTACTAACCATGAAAAATCAATGATTTTGAGTATTAGTTAATAACCAAATTTACTGAGCTGTATAGACGATAGATTTTGGAGTTCTCAACTAAAGTGTCAAATGAGACGTAAAGATTAAGTTTTCATTAATTATTCTGCAGTCTATCTGATATCAAACTGATAACCCAGACTGAGAATTATCCCTATTTATGTTTCACTGCTTAAGCATTCTCATTCCTACCTCTATTTCTGTTTTGGATATTACAAATAAAGATAAAATGAAGTCTTGCTCTTGGAACATCAGTAACCTGCCCACCGTGTAATAATGAATCTATTTATTTACTGAGTTATATTATGACCTGATAGAAGTCTCAAAATATTAAGTGCCTTGAACACAGCCTTTTTGTATTTCTTTTGTAAACTTGAAAAGTACAAAGCTTATAATTTTAGATAGACAGAGCAATCACCAACACACCTTCATATGAGACTTGGTTCAATAGTCACTTATTACAGTAAAAATAATAAGACCTTTGCAAGGCGGAATAAAACCCTGAGGATAATGAGTGGGTCGTCAATGCTAACAGACTAATTGTGTGTTTAAGACACAAATGCCAAGAAATTCACCTTAAGAGCAAAGTTTGACAGGTTAATCTTGGCATCCATATTGATAGCACATAATATTAATTGGAGTTTTGTAATCTGTTCAATATTCTTTGTAATGCATGGAGCTTTATCTGCTGTATGTACTACTAGTTACAGTACAAAGAAAAAAAAAACACTCTTTTGCCAGCTTTCAAAACCATTAAGTACTTAGCAAATGCTGCCAGAAAGGCAGTGTAACTCAGTTCTTTATATTTACTATCATCTTCCATGCCTCTCATCTGTCCAGAGTTTCAAAGAATGTCCATAGATATGGATTCTGCTTTACACAGATGGGGAGTGTTTTCCAGAGCATGGGGATCCTCTGAGACACATATCTGTCTCACTAATATGCCTTATTTATGTAACAAGCAAAATTTAAATCCTTGGTTCTAGTGATTCTGATTCTGTTTATTTTGCAGATCTGCAAAAGGTCCATCAGAGCTGTATCTGAGGGTACCTTGTATGGCAGGCATAGATCACCTCTCAGTAACCTTTAGGAGACAGAATACAGAGATAGCACTTTAAGGTGATCCATACAAGACAATTAGTTTATACCCTGGATTCTCCTGGTAATAGATCTTTTTGGGCATTCCAGCTGTTGCATATGTCAGGTCAGGTACATTCTGCAGGGGACACTATACTCAATTATAGGTCTCATAAGGGCCAAATAAAGTGACACTATGACTGGGATGCAATGCCCTTACATATAAGTTGGTGACATAGAATGATTTTCTTTCTATCTCATTCACATGTCTGTCAAAGGCCAGATTACTGTCTACATGTTCACAGATCAACTCTTAGGGGTGTTTTATCAATGAAGTAATTAGCCTGGGTGGCAGTTTTCTCAAAAGGCAGTATATCATGCATTTCTTGGCACTGAGTTTTAGTCTGTGAATTTGTCACCAGTAATTTTTCTGTATTAGACCCTCTTGTAAGATGTTTGTGTTTTGGGAGGAATCTACGATAGCTCTGAATCTGCAGTCATCTTCAAACTTGGTTAGCCAAATATGCCTGACATTAAGCTTTACTGCTGAGAAGAAGATGCCAAAAAAGAGCAGTCCTAGCATGAAACTCTTATGTATCCAGCTGGTGACCAGTTTCTCACTATAGATGATATCACCGATCCTGACTTCTTGGTCCTGTCTCTGAGCTAGCTGGAAATCCAGCAAGTTATGCAGGGGTTTACATACAGCTCAGTGAGTTTGTCAATTATACCAGAGTGCGATACTGAATCAAAAACATTAGAAATGTCCAAGTAGGTGGTATTCACTGTTTTCCCTCTATCCATTGCCTTGGTGACTTTCTGAAAGAAGTCCACCAAGTCCAGCAGGCATGACATTCCTTTGACAAAGCCAAGCAAGGTTAGATTCAGTGTCTGAAAGTTGCCTATGTCTCTGTTGAAATGGTAATTTGTTCCATGGCTTTGCAAATTATACTATTTAGATTAACAGATCTTTAGTTTCTGGGGTCAGTTAATGCTGTACCTTTCTAAAGTGGGATAACCTTTGCAGTCCTCCCTTGTCATGGTACAAAGCCCGTTGAAGGCTCTAGTTAAAAAAGTGACTCAAGACTTCCTGATAGGCCACATTTCAACCAATTTAGGAGGCATCTTGGAATATTTCTGGGGCCCACTAAGGTTGTGTTTTTGACCTTAGCAAGTGCTGACAGGAACTGCTTCCTTCTAGTAGTTGGAGGCGGGTTTATACTGGTAGGTATTTCATTGGCAGAGGGAGGGGATGAGTGGGGGCTGAAGTTTGAGCTGAATTTGCCAGCCATCAAATTCACCATGTTGCTCTGCTCAGTGAAGATGTCATCAGTGACCATTAGTTAGCACTGTGATGCATGCTGACTTTGAGGTTTCAGACATATCTGTAAAAGGCATTGTGGTTATCTTTAGCCCATGATGCTTCTTGCTTTTGAAACTGGTCTTGTTAGACTGAATTAGTCCCCTTAGTTTCCTGTTTATTTTAATTAGAGCACTCATCATTATGGGAGTTGCTTTTCCTGATTTTAGTCATGACTTTCCTCCTTTGTTATATACCCTATTAAGGTAAGGATTCCACCAGTGTGTTTTTTGTTAGAGATTGGTTTGGGTTTGCTTCTAGTAGGAATAGTAGCCTCTATACAACCATTTACATAGTTGTGCAGAGTCTCTATAAACAGCTCCACATAGGTCGCTGTGAAATCAGGGTTGGGAGGGGCATTGAATTTTGACAAACTATTGCTTAAAAGGATGTAGTTTGCTTTGAAATAACTCCTAATTGTTAAAGGGTTTGCTGGGGATACCAAGCTGATTTTTATTTTAAAGGAGACAGCTTTGCGGTCTGACCTCACCAGTGAGGATGTGACACTGGGGGTTGCAGCAGTCACCCATACTGGTAAATACCAGGTCCAATATGTTTGAACCTCTGTTGGGTTTGAGCACTATCTGTTCAAGGGTATTTATATTTATAAACACCAGTCATTGTGCCTGTGAGACTGATGCAGTGTATGTTTCTCCATCTACAGAGGTGTCTACAGAGGTATAGTTTGTCTCCCATATATAGAGTATTTAGTTTAATGTTGAGTGCCTGTAGTAGGTCTAGGTATGAAATTTGGGATTCTAGGGATTTAGAGGGTGACTCCTAACTTGCTAGGATATGGTATGGGGCTGTAATTATGGTGATCTCCACATGGATAAATTACAGGGTGTCATCATGTTTAACCAAAACAGAGTTATGTTTGTTGTTAATATAGACTGACACTCTTCCAGCTTTTGTCCCTGTCTGTCCAGCTGATGGTCTAAATGTGTGAAAAGAACTGAAACCTTGCACTGCCAGAGTACTTGCTGAGAATTTAAAATACGTCTTGTTAATGGCACAGGTGGTTATGTTCTTCATTGTGAGGAGAGCTTGTAGGGTGTTAAGTGTCTTGTTTAGGCTTCCAGTATTGAGTAGTGACACCTTTAGCTATCTTTGGATTTTAATTGCTATGTTGGTAGGTTTGTCAATTTTACATTGACTTAAAAGGGATCTAAGGGAGTGGATAAACTTTTAGCCAATATTCTGAAACTTAGGACAGACAGGTGCAGTACATCCTTTGCAAAGCAATGTGTTTTTTTAACCAGGTCCTCCCATGCTGACAAATAATGAATCCCCCAAAAAGACACTGGAAACCAATCAAATTATTGAAGTCAATCATTTTTTGTCCATACTGTGATATCGTCTTTGGTGACAGTAGAATGTTGTTCAATGCAAGGCACATATTTGCCTGATACACATGTTAAGAGAGATATAGTCCAGAGAAGTACATCTCAGAGCATTAATGCTCACATGGACTACGACAGAATCATCCTGGGGCCTGAGGTGTAGTCATTTGTGTGCCCATGTAACTCTATGCATTATGGCTCCACATAAGCAACTGTTATCTTCTATTTATTCAGTCTGGCGGGTAGAGCATCTGTGTGTCATTTAATGGAATCTGATATGAAGAGTGTCCTGGGTAATGTGCTCACTAGCTTTATGGGCTTTCCTCTTGGGGCTCTGCTGGATATAGGTATATGTGTGTTTTTTGGCTTTACTTTTAGTGAGTGCTTTAGATACTGCTGAGGATAGGTGTTGTGATTTGTAGGCTTAGGAAGTTTGGGAAGACTGTTTTAGTGTCTCAGCATAAGTCTGCGTATTGATGTGGTGGACACTGTGTGTTCTGGACAACTTTGTTTGTATGCAAGATTTTTGCCTCCATTGAAAGCGTGTATGTGCATCTCCTTTTATACTGTGCATATTTCTTTAAGGATTAAATGGTTATGAGCATGAGACAATGGCTACATTACCTCAGGATGCCCATATTTATAAAGCTGGCTATGGAGATATTTGGTAATTGCATATCTATATTGTCTGGACAAGTATTTGTGTGGGCTTCTGAAGGTCATTGACTGGGTAATACAAAGGCTCTTGAGTAGTTTCTAGGGGTTAGCACTAGACAAGTTTAGATTATGCTAACATTTGTTTGTAGTGTTGTTTAATGTGCAAACTATTTGCACTAAGGCTTTCTCCACAAAATGCTTTGTTTTAGCCACACTAAGTTATAGGTTCAGACCTAAGGAAAGTTTTTATAGATAACATTTACATTCTGAGCATTTATGTCTGAAGATTATCACACCAAGAAAGATTGCTTGAGAGTGTAAGGTTACAACAAACTAAGGCAACTTCAGGTAACAGAGGCCTTTAGAATGATTTATAGGCAAAATCAACAATGAAAGAAAAATAAAGCAGTGGTATTCAAAACAGTTTACTGAAGTGTAAAACAATAAAAATAAAGCTCTTATCTTACAAGGAAGGAGCAGGTTTAAATCAGGACCTCCTCAGAGTGTAGCAAGGTTGCCAAGCAGATGGGAGCTCTGGGAAAATGAGCAGGAGAAACTTTGTTCATAGGTTGGTACTAGGCTATCAGCCCTAGGGCCTATACAAGCCAGCCATAACAATTCCCTGGCTATTTCTTTCCACACTATTTACTTCCCTAGACCCCTGTCTAGCAGGGCGACTGACGTGATCCCCGGGGTGAATTTCCTTACTCCCATCCAATCGTCAAGGTTACTTTTAAAGAGGGCCAAAGAGGCACTCTGCTTAACATGTATGGGCAATCTATTCCAGAGTCTGGGGAGTCTCTGGGTCAGGAATTTATCCCTCCAGCATGTTTTGTTTATTGTGATGGCAAGGTTTAGATCCCTGGAGTGTGTGGCTCTGAGGGATTGAGATTTATTTAAGTGTAGCATGTCCAACAGCTCTGGGTTTGACATGGCCTTGTATGTTAAGCAGAGATCGTCTCGGAGTAGACGATATGTGACAGAATATAGCTGGAGTTTTTTTAAGGTGGTCAGCACAGGGCATCTGCTTTAGGCCTGTGATTCTTTTAGTGAGGTATTTCTGCGGCCTTTCCAGTTGTTGCAGATGTCTTGAGAGATACATACCAAACAGGGCGTTGTATTCTATAATGGGTCTAATGAGGGATGAGTACAGTGGGACAATGACCTCCTTTTTTCTGGATGAAAAGCCCTTCATGATGAGGTATGCCACATAGAAGGATTTCCTGACTCTTGTGGCGATGTGGTTTGTAGTAAAGGAGGTTTACTTAAGTGCAATACTGTTTTGCTAAGTGGGCTTTTTGTATTACAGCTATATGGAAAACAATGGATGGGAATGTACTTAAATTGGGTGCACAACAATCAACAGCAATGAAAGAGGGGAGGCAAGGAATTTGGAAGTTTGACTTCTTTTTCTTATGGTAATTTAAAACACACAGACTTTTAAAACTACAACAAGAGAAGGCTGCAGGCTTGAAGAAAAAATAAAACTAGAGTGCTTGGCCTATGGTTAGAATTTCAGAAACACTGTGATGCCTCAGGAGGTGGGGGTACAGACTCAAAGAAAAATAAACACTAGCCAGATAAACAGAAAGGCACTGGAATGCAACTTTAAGCAAGTATATTCAACCAGCACAAATCCTGGTGCAGAATTCACAATATTACCACTACTGCAATCACACCAAAGACTATGACACTAGACTATGAAGACATTTACCAGTAATGCTGTAATAAATGACTAAATGAGGCTCAAATCTAGCAGTAGATCACAGTCCTGACAAATGAGAAAGAAGAAACAAGATTTGATTGAGGCCCCAGATTGGGTTCAAAATACAAAAAAGTTATCTTTCACATGTAATTCTTCTTATGGAAGTATAAATGCAGTAGAATATAAAAACAATGCTAAAATCTTGCAATAATACACTATTTTACACAACTGCAACTGAAGCTACAAGAACAATTTAAAATAAATATAAAGAGATAACGTTTTGGCTAATACATAAACAAAAAGTAGAGAAGTAAAAAAAGAAAAAAAAAAGTACCACCACTCAGATTACAATAAGTACTACTTATACTTTTTTCAGCAAAATTTAAATAAAAGTTTTTTTTTTCTTCCCTTTTGATGACAAGTGTATCTCACACCTCACAAGAGCTTTGAACAGAAGAGCTGTAGTCATAGCCAGCTTTAGGCACCAGCGAATCCTGCAATCGCTCTGGGCCCCCTGTTCCTGGGGGGCCCCAACCACAGCAGATACCTTGATAGTTTGTAACATGTCTGTCTAACAAACAAAAGCTAATACAGCAATACTGTATACTTAATAAACAAAGTGGGCAATAACTCTTATGTATATCTCTTTTAAAATTCAAAGATATCTCTTGGTTATAGTAACAGTGTTTTATCTAGTTACAGTGTTCACAATTCCATTAAATATTTTACCACTGACATGATGTCTCAGGCTTAATTACACCCTGCTGGTGGACATTATCGCCACTAAAACTAAAAACATAGCTAGCTTTAGGTACCAGCAATACTCATGACTGAATGGGTGCCCCACAAAAGCTGTTGCTGTTTGGAGAAAATTTATTAATTTCCAGATTATGCTCTTTAATCTGATCAGATTTGTGATATGACACTGTTAGGATAAAGCTGATAATAAAAATGAGGAAGGCAGGCACTAGAGAGATCATCAGCCCAGAATGACTGATCTCAGTGCAAACCTTGGATTTTAAGAAGAGCTGATACTTTTTATAAATATTGTAAAACACACCATGAAAAAATCACAAAACCAACTAAGAAAACACAAAGGAAAGCACCCACAGTGGACTTTGACACAAGCACTTGGAGAAAGCTGCGTTGTAAAACTTTTGTTTTAGCCATAAAAATATATTTTGAAATTACCGCACTACAAATAATACCATGATAATAGTTTATCAATAATGGATGCCAAATATTCATTTAAATGACTGTGCTATAATGCACACAATCAGTGGCTGCATATTATGAGTTCAGAATGTGGCTAAATAATTTAACCTAAAGAAATGATCAAATTACACTACTGGGATATTTGAAAGAAAAGTTATCATGATCATACATGGGGGTTACTGATTTTTTTATTTTGTTGATGCAGCATTCCCAGAGATGATTCTATTAATTAGCGAGATACCTGAAGGATATCACCACCCTGCATTTATATACTGTGTGTGGTATTAGACTTTTGATCAAGATAGTACATATATAATGGACATGGATTTATTTTTTATTTATTTTATTTTACATTTGTTTACCCGGAAAGCCAGACTGGGCATAAAACACTTTTCAGCGGAAACTGAGGGAGAAAAGCTCCATTGTTAGTAAACTATTTTGTTAGTAGAAAGAAAATTGTATAATACAATAAAGGAAAAAAATAGTAACAAACATTCATAACGGTAAAAAGACTAGAACAGAATAAATTGGTCAAGTGGGAGACAAAACCAATAATCTTGTATAACAATGCTTCTTGAAGACAGTTCTTACAGTAGTAGCAGGTAGTGACATTGTATACAATAAGAGTGCAATTACGATACTTAGTCTTATATACAGGTAGCATAGCAAACCGAAGAATTAAAATCTGATAGATATTAATAGTGAGAAAGAAAAAAAAAAAACAACATAAGGTAGTCATATGACTTAAATTTAATGCTCATTACATATGCAATTAAAATTTTAAAATCGGCTAGTTCCATGGTTGGGCTACCCATGCCCAGTACATGTACAAGTCCAGGAATTGTTGAGGTGGGCTTTAATGTGATGCTTGAAGTTTAAGCTAGTTATAGTTCTAATTTCAAGTGGTAAGGCATTCCACAGTTTAGCAATGTAGTAGGAGTATAGAGAGTCACCTGAACTATTTTTACTCCTGGTTACTTCTATTAGAGCTTTATTAGTGGATCTTAGTGGATAGGTCATTATATGGGGACTGAGGATGCCTTGTAGAGCTGGTGTTTTATCGGGTTTATAGTACATTTGGTGGGCAGTAGAGAGTTGCGTGAGAATGAGTTTGTGGGGTAGTTCTAACCAAGACAGTTGTCTTAGGGCCTTACAATGGTAGGTTCTAGGTGGACAGCTAGTGGCAAATTTAGCAGTCTTATTATAGCAGGCATCTAGCTTACTTAGGTCTGATTTGGATGGGTGAAGTGTATAGTAAAGTTGATAGAAGAGGAGTTCTGGCTGTGGTTATTCTGGAGTTTGTGGTTAGGTAGTTTTTGCATCTGTATAAGATACCTATTTTCTTGCGCACTTTTTTTACAGTCTAGGCAATTTGTAAGTCGAACTTCAGATTTTGATCAATAACAACACTGAGAAGTTGGGTGGATGGTACTGGTTCAATCAAAGTCTTATTACTGGATGTGATGTTGAAGTAAGTGGATTGGGCTTTGAATTTAGTAGAGTGGAAGAGCATGAGTTTAGTTTTATTTGGGTTCAAGATTAATTGGGCATCTGCCAGCCATGATTCAATAGCATTGAAGGATGTTTGGTTTAAGTTTTGTAGTTCAGGTAGAGTTGAGGCAGAACATATGACAGTGGAGTCATCTGCATACTGCATAAGGGTGGCTAGAGTTGTAGCATTATGGAGATTATTTGTAAACAGGTTAAAAAGGAGGGGGCCGAGAACAGACCCTTGAGGCACACCCATAGTCACTGGTAGTAAGGGAGAAAGAACTTTGTTCCACTGTACCTCTTGCTGATGATCTATGAGGTAGTTTGAAACCAGGCTAGAGTGGAGTAGCTTTGGTTCAGTTTGGACAAGGCAGTCAGCAGTTTGTTAGGAGACACTGTATCGAAGGCTTTTGATAAGTCTAAAAATATTGCTGATACTAGGTCACCTTTATTTCTAAGTTGACTGATGGTGTTAGTGAAGCTAATAAGGGCTGTGGTAGTACTATGGTAGGGGCGAAAGCCGTGCTGAGTATTTGTAAGTAATTTATTGTCTAGGAGATGGTTAAGTATTTGGGTGTGAAATAAATAAATAAAATATCTGTATTTTTTCCTTTCCTTTTTTGAAGACAATTTTTCCTCACCCTCCACCCCCACTGTAGGTTTCAATCCACATGACCTTTGACTAACATGGAGGCACACACATCCTTCCACAACATATATTTAAGGTCACAAGAAAAAGGCAAACAACCAGGTGGTAAACGTAAACTGTTCCACCAAACAGGCAAAGATAACAGCAAAGAAAAATATGGTAGCAGTTGTATGAAGTATAACTCCAGACCACATAAAATAAACCAAGAACTTTAATATTCGGTAAGTGCTTTCACCACTGACTGTGGCTTCTTCAGACCATCTACAAATATAAAAACACACACAGAAAGGTTTTTAAAGCTATCCCTGTGTACCTCATTAACCTGAGAGACCACTTCCAGTCAATCAAGTTGCTTCAGGCACACTCTCTCTTAAAAACATCAGTCCCTTCATCTATATTGCATAGTATTGCTTTTAAATGCCATTTTATTATTTATTTATTTATTTATTTAGTTATTTATTCCAGATTGATGACCGTGGGCAGGTCCACTGGGCTCTGGGGGCCCGTTTTCAGTGGAGGCCCAGGGAGAAAAGGTCCACAACACAACGTTTACATTACAAACAACAGGTTGCATTCAAAAAAGAAAAAAAACAAACAATTACAGTTTTGTTCAAGAGAAAAAGGCAGGCATATAGCATAATAGCTAGATTTTACTGTTTAGTTACATATACACTCTACATTTGAGAGCAAGGTTAGGAAGGTAAGAAGGTTATCCAGGAGTAGAGGAGGAGGAGAGCTTGAAAGGTATGGGCTGAAGAGTACAGTTGCATTTCCTGTTTAGATAGAGGTAGGAATGAAGTTGAGTTTTAAAGTTATTAAGGTTGTCACAGGTCCTCAGTGTGGAGGGCAGAACATTCCATTTTTTAGCTAGGGAAAAGGATAACAGAAGCTGACCAGCTGGGTGCTTGGATTTTTGAATGGTGATCAAGTTTTGGTGGGTAGATCTAAGGGATCTGAGGTGGGGGTATATGGTTGTAGGATATTGGATAGTGCAGGGCAGTAAGTGGGTTGGAACAATAATTTGTGGGCTGTGGTGATTTGGAGAAAGTCAAGTTGATTGGGGAGTTCAAGCCAGTTTAATGAGTGAAGGGAGGTGCAGTGATGAGAGGAGGATTTGGCATTGGTGACAAATCTGGAGATGTTGTTGTAACATACTTCCAGTTTGGAGGTAAGTGTGGAAGATAAATTAGTGAGCAGAGGAGCGCCATACAGTAGAGAGGGAAGGAGATTGTGGCGAGAGTTAGTCTGGTGGTAGGAGAGAGGAAGTGGTTGTTCTGTAAAGTAGGCCAAGTTTTATGTGTGTTTTCTTGATGTTTAGCTGGATATGAGTGTTAAATTTTAGGTGATCATCAATGGTGACACCAAGAAGTTTGGTGAAGGGTATGACCTCGATAGTGGAGTTGTTAAGGCTGGTAATTTGAAGTGAGTTTTTATCAAGAGGGGAGGATTTTGAAGGAGAGAATAGAAAGATCTTAGTTTTGTTGGCATTTAGTGAGAGGTGATTTTGGAGCATCCAGTTTTCGGGGGGTGAGAAGGCAGTTTGTGTCAGAAATTGGAGCTCTGTTAGGTTAGTGGCACAGCAGATCAAAGTGGAATTGTCAGCGTATTGCACAATTTTGGTATTAGATATGGCTTTGTGGAAGTCATTAATAAAGATATTGAATAGCAATGGGCCAAGTATTGAACCTTGGGGTACTCCAGTGGAGGTAGAAAGGAAAGTTGAGGTGGCCTGGCCCCATTTCACAGCTTGGGACCTGTCTGAAAGATAGCTGGAGAACCAGGAAAGAGTTTTTTGAGAAAGGTTGGGATTAGAGAGATGGTTTAGTAGGTGGGTATGGGAGATGGTATCAAAAGCTTTAGATAAGTCCAGCAGAACAGAGGATACCATATTACCAGAGTCACGGGCTAAATTGACAGAATGTAAGAAGGAGAGAAGGGCGGAGTTGGTACAGTGTCCTGGGCGGAAGCTGTGTTGGGTAGGAGAGAGTAGTTGGTGTTTGGTAAGGAATGGCAAGAGCTGCAGGTGGATGCATTTTTCAAGAAGTTTGGAGATTGGGGAGAGGATGGCTATGGGGTGGAAACTGGAGACGTTACAGTTTTTGCCACCCTTGTGGAGTGGAAGAATAAATGCAGTATGCCATAGTTTGGGTACATAGGATTCAAGTAGCAATCTCTTGATTAGGATGCTGATAGGCAGAGCAATAACGTTTGAGGCTATTTTTAGGAAGGAGGAAGGAATGCTGTCAGGGGCATTGAAGCAAGACTTTAGTTTAGAGAGAAGTTTCTTTATTAGGATGGTGAAGACGGGTTTGAGTTTGAAAGAAGGGGGGAGGAGGGAGGGAAAGATTGAGCAGGGAGGGGTGGAGGGTTATTGTTGGTAAAGGTCTTCTTTAGCTCAGTGATAGAAGAGGTGAAGAAGGTATTGAATAGCGAGGCAATTTCAAGGTCAGATTTGCTGGTGTCAGGACAGGGGTTGTTTTTTGTACCTGGCCTAAGGAGGGAATTAATAGAGTTCCAGAATTGTTTGGGTTTTTTTTGCATGATTTACTTGTAGTAAGACTTTTTATCTCTAATGACTTGTTTTTTGGCTACGTTTCTCAGCTGTTTATATTTAAGTAGGATTTCTGTCTGTTTATATTGGAGGTAGGCTTTACAGGTTTTATCCCTTTATAGCATAATCTTTTTGGTATCTTTGGTGAGGCATGTGGCGGTCTCTGTTTTAACTATTTTTGTTCTTATTGGAGCTAGGGAGTTGAGGACAGTTACGAATGTTGAATTGAAATGGTCAATGGCTGCGTCTAATGGTAGAGTTTTAGGGGGTTCCAGTTAGTTAGCTTAAGAGAGTCAGAGAAAGTAGTAGGGTTAAAGTTAGATAGGTTACGAGTATGAATGTACTGGTGATAGTGTGGGGAAGTGGGTGCAGCTCGAACGGTGAAGGCAGAGAGGTGGTCTCCTAATGGGTCAGGAATGCCACCAGATTTTATGCCTTTGTTAGGATGAGATACTAGGATCCAGTCAAGTATGGAGCCTGGGGGGGGGGGTGGTTTTGTTAGGTCTAGTAATGGAGTTAGTAAGTTGAGTGAAGTTAAATAGGTTGATTATTATGGTGGGATTAGGGTTAATGAATTTTTCCCAGTCAATATTTACATCTCCCATAATGTAGGTTTCTAGCTTAATATTAGAGGAGATCCAGAAGAGTATATCTTCCAGGGTATTGGTGTTGTTACCAGGAGGAATATAGAGGGAAATGATGCAGATGCTTTTATGGTTGTTTATTTTTAGTAGGTCAGTTACAAGTTCAGCATTACTGAAAGAAGGGATGGGATTAGGGTAAGGATTGATGGACAAGTGGTTGGAGTAGATTAAAACTACACCACCACCTCTTCTACTTAGGCAGTCAGATCGGAGAGAATGAAATCCAGGGGGAAGGAATTCGGAGTCACTTATGTGAGGTTTTAGCCTACAATGTCAGGTAAGTTGTGATTGAGCCAGGCATGAAAGAGGGTTAATTTATATTATAAGCTTTGGGCATTGATGGTGAGGAATTTGAGGTATTTACAGGTGGATTTGTTGTTGGTGCTGGGGTGGTTTGTTGGAGAGAAGTTTCATCCTGGATTGGGGTGAATGTCGTCGGCTAAGCAAAGGTAAGTGAGATGGGGAATAAGTTTATTAGATTTGCACTTAGATAGAAGTGGCTGGTAGTGAATTGGTTTATTTGTTATATAGCACATTAAAAATCTTATTCAGCAATCAAAGCATTCATAGGCATCTACAAGCATTTAAATATTTAGAAATATTTCAAAGCATTGCTTCTATCAGCAGCATGTCAAATGCTATATATTATGCTAAACATCATTATTACAATGATATTAAAGTTTCTGTTCATTATATATACTTTGCTAAAATCATATTGCACTATGTTGTATGCTTTGCTTCAAATATATGCTGTTACTTAAAAATTATTACAATAACAAATCTAGGTCTAGCCTTCTATACATTCCTATTACTCCTAACAATGTATATAAAACTGCAATTTAAAGTGCAAACAAATTACCCATGCCATGTGTTCACATTCCATTTTAGAACTCGACTCCTTCCCATCACATTTTCAACTGTAAAACTTATCCAGAGAGTGTAATCCACTTAAGATATACTTATATTGCTCCCCCATTGTGTTATATTCCCTTTCCACAAGTTAAAAATGAGAGCATCGTGTTCGTCATCATTGGGGCGCATTTGCGCATGTACAATGACATCATCACACTCGGCAAATGCTCCGTTTTACTTCATCCCACTTTCCTTATTTAATTATGATAAACAACAATGTATCATAAAATATGTACCATTGCTAGATTATTTAGAGTACACCAGGTCACAAATTTATATATATATATATATATACTTAATTACTTTACATTGCATATATTTACATCTATGCATAATTTATTTGCTATATTAGAATCACCTTCTCATCCTATTTATGATATCTGTAAGTATTTTATCATATAGATATATCCCATAATTATAATTATACACATAGAGTTACCTCTATTTAATTTATATTGCAGGGTCAAGCATCCATCCATCCTTAAATGGCTGCTAGAAGACCCCATTTGTATAAAATACACCAGATTTAAAGCTCTATATAGTTGTGTAAGAATGCCTTTGGTAAACAGCAATATACTGTTCTGGGTGTGCTATGAAGTTTATACTAGGGGTCTATAATTAGGGCATGAATATGAAATAAGTCCTGTTTTTTGTACAAACTGGTGATGTATATATTTGCACCTATTTGCCTATATATATATATATATATATATATATATATATATATATATATATATATATATATATATATATAGAACTATTACTATCCATGGAATATATATTTTATGGCCTGAATGGGTTGCCCAGAGGTATAGAGTTAAAGTTATATCTATTATATTTGTATAAAATTGCATCTGTATATATGCATATAATGTGCTGGGTGTTTGTATTATATATATTTGATTGACATATGAAAAACAGAAATGCAACAATATGATTTGCTTTTATGGGAAAAGCATAAACTTCCCTTGATTGAAACTGTCTATATATATAAATTTGTGACCTGGTGAACTCTAAATGATCTAGCAATGGTACATATTTTATGATACATAGTTGTTTATCATAATTAAATGAAGAAAGTGGGAGGAAGTAAAATGGAGCATTTGCCGAGTGTGATGACGTCTTTGCACATGCGCAAAGGCTCCCCAATGACGACAAACATGATGCTCTCATTTTTAACATTTCTAACTTTTGTAAAGGGAATATAACACAATGGGGGAGCAATATAAATATATCTTAAGTGGATTACACTCTCTGGATAAGTTTTACAGTTGAAAATGTGATGGGAAGAAGTCGAGTTCTAAAATGGAATTTGAACACATGGCATGGGTAATTTGTTTGCATTTTAAACTGTAGTTTTATATACACTGTTAGGAGTAATAGGAATGTATAGAAGGCTAGACCTAGATTTATTATAGTAATAACTTTTAAGTAACAGCATATATCTGAAGCAAAGCATACAATTTAGTGCAATATGATTTTAGCATTTGCTAACATTTATCATGATTTGTTTGCAGTTTAAACCGCAGCTTTATTTACACTGCTGGAAGTAATAGGTATGTATAGAAGGTTAGACCTTGATTTGTTAATGTAATCATTTTTAAGTAACAGCATATATTTGAAGCAAAGCATACAACATAGTGCAATATGATTTTAGCAAAGTATATATAATGAATAGAGATTTTAGTATCATTGTAATAATGATGTTTAGCATAATATATAGCATTTGACATGCTACTGATAGAAGCAATACTTTGAAATGTTTCTAAATATTTAAATGCTTGTAGATACCTATGAATGCTTTTATTGCTGAATAAGATTTTTAATGTTCTATATAAAAAATAGCATTTAAAAGCAATACTATGCAATATAGATGAAGGGACTGATGTTTTTAAAAGAGGGTGTGCCTGAATCAACTTGATTGACTGGGAGTGGTTTCTCAGGTTAATGAGGTACACAGGGAAACCTTTCTGTGTATGTTTTTACATTTGTATATGGTCTGAAGAAGCCACGGACAGTCGTGAAAGCGCTTACCGAATATTAAAGTTTGATTTTTTTGATTGATGATTTTAGCAAAGTATATATAATGAATAGAGATTTTAGTATCATTGTAATAATGATGTTTAGCATAATATATAGCATTTGACATGCTACTGATAGAAGCAATACTTTGAAATGTTTCTAAATATTTAAATGCTTGTAGATACCTATGAATGCTTTTATTGCTGAATAAGATTTTTAATGTTCTATATAAAAAATAGCATTTAAAAGCAATACTATGCAATATAGATGAAGGGACTGATGTTTTTAAAAGAGGGTGTGCCTGAATCAACTTGATTGACTGGGAGTGGTTTCTCAGGTTAATGAGGTACACAGGGAAACCTTTCTGTGTATGTTTTTACATTTGTATATGGTCTGAAGAAGCCACGGACAGTCGTGAAAGCGCTTACCGAATATTAAAGTTCTTGGTTTATTTTATATGGTCTGGAGCTATACTTCATACAACTGCTACCATATTTTTCTTTGCTGATATATTTAAGGTCATTTCATATTCTGCCTGCCTTTAATATAATGTTTGTGAAGGCATTCTTGAGGTTAGGATTAAAACCATAACACTCTAAGACTGCTACAAACAATGATGTACATAATTTCTGACATATTCATGATTCAAAGCCCACTCATGAATGATTTGGGAAGCATGATAGTTTTATTTTAAGATTTCTTTGGATAAATGGATAAATGCAGGGATCTAGGAAGTGAACAAAATATAAATATTGTGCTTTTATCTGCATTATTTTGGCCTTACATTTTGTGGTAGATAAAGCTTGGGCCACAGACTTGGGTATCGGATTTTCAGCAATGATTTTTATTTATCCAACCACAGGCAAATACTACTAATTCCATTCATCAAGAAATAAATTACTAGTTTCTTGATTTACCGTACAACCTAGATGGTTTATGTTTTAAAACCCAGTGTAGTTTTCATCTTCTATAGTACAGGAGTAAAAGAAAAATTTGTTCAAAGTGACAACTAGTGTTGGAAAACATGGCATCTGAAAATTCATTTAGTCATTTACTCCACAGTAGAAAGCAATTCATTAGAGCTATAATTATATGTAGCAAATGTTGTGTTACAGAATATATTTCTTTTTTCATTGTATTCATTACACTCCTTTTAAAATATACACCCTAGTAATGCATTTAATCTTTCATGTAATTCCATTTCCCAGAATCCCAGAAACTGAATTTAGACTGTCTAGGTTTTTCACATCAAAATGCTGTAAAATATTTAATTCTAAATTGCAGAATATTTTGAATACATATATTTTAAACCCGTTTTATTTTGTAATGGTACAGAAATATTACCAGCTGCATAAAGAAATTAGACTGTAACATTTGTGAAGGTGGAAGGGCACAGTGATTGTTGCTTACTGCTAAATCTTGCTAACAGATCTTCTGTTTTCTCATTACTACAGACATATGCTTACTGCTTATTTCACAAACTTACAAATATTTTTATCTGAGTTTTAAAAAGCAAGTCACTAACCTCTAACTGAAGAAACACCATACCGGGTGCACTGTTTTCAGGCACAGTAGCTGTGTATGCAGAGCGAGAGAACACTGGACTGTTATCATCAATATCTATCACCTTAATTCTCAATGTTATAGTAGAACGCCTTGGATCAACAGCTCCATCAGATGCTTCTACAATCAAATCATATGTGTCTTGTGTCTCTCTGTCCAGTGGTACAGCTGTATAAATACTTCCATTGGCTGTTATCCTGAAAAGACCATTGAAATTCAACAAGCTGTAACGAACTTGTCCATTTACACCAGCATCAGGGTCTGTAGCCTAAATTGAAAAAAGAAATGTAAGTCATTAATATGCAAATACAAGCAGAAAACTTAAAATGCAATACAAAACAGGCCTTTGGAACTTTAGAGTCATCTGTTATTACTGTATTTAATCAATGTTTTGTTTATAACTTCATACTTGTCATAACATCTGTGATGTTTAATGGGCTTGATGCTATTTAAAACCATTTGGAAAATATGGTAGTTTGCCACCAGTCTAAAGAGAAAGATATTATATTCTCGTTTTTTTTTTCAATAGTAAATTAAATACAGGGAATTTTCATATGTACTCATCAGAAAAAAAAATGAATTGCCTTTATTTTTTATAAATATGGTTTTATGATCAACAAATGGACAGATAAAATGCCTAAAACTTTCTTCATTGTTACATTAATTTCTCAATCTCAGCTAATAATATATAGTCTACCTAGAGTGCTAAGGACATAGCCTAGGTAATATCAAAGTTCTCCTGAAGATGGAACACGAACACACACACACACACACACACACACACACACACACACACGCGTGCACACACACACACAAACACACACACACACACACACACACACACACACACACACACACACACACACACACACACACACACACACACACACACACACACACACACACACAGCATTTGTTGTCATCTTCTTCTTCTTTGGTGGAATTTGGAACTCCTGCTAGGAAGCAATCAACACAATAACATTACTGTAGCAAGCTAATAATACAAGGACAGTCAGCAAGTATGCTGCAATGTGCATCATGCCATTTTCATCACAGTCAATCAGTACATACTCCCAAGATCATAAAGACATACTTTGCTTGATGTTTGACTATCCAACAAAGTGAATTGTGACAGTATTTTTCTCTGAATCCTGATCCTCAGAAAGTAACCTGCCTCCATTCTTCTCTACTCCAAAACATTAGTAGCAGTGATGGCTTTTATTTATGATGCTCACACTTGAAAGAAATGCTTACCATGTCACACGAGGACAGGAATTGTTACCAGTTACAAGTAGCCATATTACTCCTTCATTGTCCTTATCATCTTATAGAAGAAATCTGCTTGATTTATTTCCCTGAAATAAAATTAGTGAAACATGTTTGTGTCTTTCAGTATGGATGATGCCCTGATAAAATAATTGTTTCTGACTATTGCGGAATTTTATACGTCACATTGCACTTAGTCCAATTTACTCCAGTTTGTTTTCTACTAAACTCATTTTTCAGTCTGAGAAGTTTGATTGGTAGTCCAATGTATTCTTGTTCAACTCAAATTAATAATAATACAAGGGTTTGGGGTAGACATAATGTTAAAAGAGTTTAAATCCCTTTACTAAGAAAAGTATTATCCTAAGTAACATCCCCCCTCCAAAAAAAAATCCTTAGGTTCCTCCCTACTAACATGCCCCTTCCTCCCACATCAATGTCCATGATACTCGGGACTCAGACGTTTTTTAGTTGTAACAGACCTAGTGGTCGTTAGCCTGCTAACAACCTACAAACACAGCTCCATAATTAGGAGAGTGATATTTTCAGGAGTGTGACGTTTCTCTGTCTGTATAATATCACTTTTCAGATTTCCACCATCCACCAAGTTTTACCATGAGCTCTGCTGAGCCTTATGTGTTAGTGAATAGCATATGTGCTTTTTTTGGGTGGTGGTGGGGGGGTTGGTCCTAATGATTTTTATGACTCACTCCATCAGACAGTTTCCCAAAGGAGAGAGCCAGTCCCATCCATTCTCTTGTCTAGGTGATAACTCCGGTATCCTAACCATTATCAGGACAAAATCCTCATGGGCTCATTCTTTCCTCAGAAATAAGGGTCATATGGAAGTATAGGAGAGATTGGCAATCACGTAGACTTGCTACAGCAGGCATAAACCCTGCCTTTACAATTACTGGTAGTTATACTTAGTGTAGCAGATCAAATGACATTTAAATTAATGGCATGGTAGGAGTGAAGCAAAGTTCCAGCAAGTTTCTTTATTTACATAATGCAAAAAGTACAGAAATTTTATTTTTATTTATTTTATTTTATTTTTATTTTACATTTGTTAACTGGGAAAGTCCGACTGGATATAGGTCCATTTTCAGCAGAGACCCAGGGATAAAAGCTCCAGACATGCAAGCATACAGAGAAACTTTAAAATAATATACTTTTATACAAGAACACATACATACATATTCCAGATTTGCCGAAATACATACAGAAAAACTTTACAATTATTAACGTTTATGCGAGAACACATTCATTTTTAGTAGTACATAGTTGTGGAAGTTATCATATCATTCAGTAGTACATTCCAATAGACATGTAATCAATCGTCTAAAACAGCTATTGTGTCAGTTATGTTTATGAAAGTTTCCACATGTAGCCAAGGTTTTCAGTGATGCATAGTAATTGAGAAGGGATTAGTCAGGGTTTACACAGGCGCATAGCCAATGCATTTTAGGTGTTTTTTAAGAGATATTTTAAATTGAGTTATGGAGGGGACTGCAGTAAGTAAATTCCAGGTTTTAACAAAAGTGTTGGTAAATAATGATTCACCAGCTAAGTTGTTGGATTTAACAGTTTGTAATACCATTCTGTTGGAAAAGTGGAGTGTTTTTAGGCTACTGTAGGGGGTGATAATATTTTTAAGTATAGGCATGCTTTCTGGTTGGTAGAGAACTTTGTGAGTAACTATTAATTGGTTATACTGAAGTTGGCAGTGTAGTTCTAGCCAGCCTAATGATTCAACAATAAGACAGTGATGTGTTCTATATGCTGAACCTGCGGCAAATCTGGAAATATTATTATAGCAGCTAGTGAGTTTATTGAGGTCAGATTTACTTAGGTTTGTAAAAATAGGAGAGGCATAAAGAAGGGTTGATAATAAATGTGTACAGGCAATCACAGTCCCAGCAGATGGGGTTAGGAATGGTTTAATCTTATATAAAGAGCCAAGTTTCTTATTGACTGTTTTAATAGTTCGGTCGATGTGAACAGCAAACCTAAGATTATTGTTGATTATTAGAGCTAATAGTTTAGTACTTGGTTTTGTGGAAATTATGGTACTATTGCTAGATTGTATGGTAAATTATGGCAAAGGGACCTTATGAGTGGGGGTGAAGAGTAACAGCTTTGTTTTATTTGGATTTAATAGGAGACGCCAATCAGTGAGCCAGTTTTCTACTTTGTTAAAGGTGTTTTGGGCTAAAGTCTGTCAGGGAGGTAGAACAGATTAGGGTAGAGTCATCCGCATACTGAATACAAGTTGCATTTGGGATGACTGTATACACATCATTAATGAAGATGGAGAATAGGAGGGGGCCTAATATAGACCCCTGAGGGACTCCAAGGATGATTGGTAATAGGGAGGATAAGTTATCCTTCCATAGCACAGCTTGTTGTCTGTCACTTAGATAGAATTGAAACCAGCAAAGCCTGGTTATCTATGGAGAGTGCTTTAAGTGTCCATACGAGTAGCTGGCGGGTTACCATGTCAAATACCTTGGATAGGTCCAGAAAGAGGGCAGAGGAAAGCTTGTTATTTACAGATTTGATTTACTGTATGAGAGAAGAAAAGAAGGGCTGAGGTTGTACTATGGTATGGTCTAAATCTGTGCTAGGATGGGGCTAGGAAATTGTTCAGACTGAGATAGGGTAGGAGTTGTTTATGGATACATTTTTCCATAATTTTAGCCAAGGGTGACAGGATGGCTATAGGCCTGTAATTTGAAAGTTCAGTGGAACTACCCCCATTTATGGAGAGGAACTGTGTCTTTCGGCTTTTCCCAGTTAGGGGTCGCCATAGCGGAACTCCAGTCCACTAATGATTGGTAGTTGATTTTTACATGCCGAGTTACCAGCCCTGATGCACAACATTCAACAAAGGTATGCTCATTCACGCATGTCTCCATGCAGAAGACGCTCTAGCTGAGAATCAAACTGGACAGCGTCTTACTATGAGGCGACAACGCTACTGCAGCACCACCACCATGGATGCGAGGAATAACATGGAAAATCTTCCAGATGGAGGGGATATAAGCTTCAACAACAGTTCATTGATTAGTATTGAAATGGGATATGCTATTTTATCTGCAGCTTTTTGAATATACTCTGTGGTGAGGAGGTCTGCCAATAGGGTGGTGGGTTTCATTTTCTTGATTAGTGACCTGATAAGTGATGTTGGTACTGGTTAAAAGTTGAAGACGAGATGAGAATTGGGTGTGGGGTCAGTAAGACTTGGGCTGTTGGGAACTAGTTTGTTGGCAAGGGATTGAATAGTTTCCATAAAGAATGCGTTAAAGGTGTTAGCAACATTTTCTGGAGGTTTTTGGAGTGTAGTCGAGGGGGTCGTGGTAGAGATAGACGAATGTCCTGGGTGGAGAAGGCTATTTATACTAGACCAAAATTTTTGCGGATGATTTTGGTGTGTCTGTTGCAGATGACAGCGATAATTTTTTGTCTATCATAATAGACTTCTTTGTGTCATTTCTTAGTTGTTTATATATAAGTCAGACCTTTGGGGATTTAGTTGTTCTTCAAGAGGCCCAAGCTTTATTTCTACGTACAATTTTTTGTCTGGTATCTTTTGATAGCTACGGTGCTACTTTTTCATTGGTTCTGATAGTACGAGTAGGAGCGTGGTTATCAAGGATAGCAAGAAACATAGAGTTAAAGTACAAAACTGCTTCATCTAGAGAAAGCAGTTTTAGATCAGACCAGTCACATGATTTAAGTTAATTTTGGAATTTAGTTTGATTAAAGTTCTTATTGCTCCTTATAGTTTTGAAGGTGAATGGTTGAGGGATATCATTTTTTGCCTGAGTATATAGGTGAGGAAGTGATCAGTTATTTCCTCAGGTTGGGTCCTGCTTTATACATATGGGGGTGGTTGTTTATGAGAATCCAGTCTAGAATACTTTCCTTGTTGTTGGGCTTACTGATTCTTGTTGGGGAGGATATGACCTGGGTAAAGCTATATAAATTTATGTGCGTGGTAGGGAAGTCTGAGGAACAGGTTTTCCAATTGATATTTAAGTCCCCGAGAACAATGGTTTCTTGGGGTCAGTTTATAGACAGCCATAGGAGGATGTCCTCTAGGGTATTTGTGTTGTCATCTGGAGGAATATAAATGCAACCAATATTTATGGATTTGTGTTTGTTAATTTGTAGCTTAGTAATAAGTATTTCTACATTATCAGTTCAGGGAGCATGTGGAGAACTAGATATGGTTACATCTAGTGTGGATTTATACAATACAGCTACCCCCACTCCCTTCCTAGAGGTGCAGTTTAGTCTTAGCATATTATAACCTGAAGGTATGACCTCATTATTAGTAGTAGCAAGTTTGAGCCAGGTTTCAGTAAGGCATAGTACATCAGGGGAATGTACAGCCAAGGGGGCATGCAAGTAATCGATTTTATTATCTACACTTCTAATATTTAGGCAACAGACCAAGAGTGAGTTGGAGGGGGTGTTTTTTTTTACGTTTTGCAGGCTAGTAGGGGTATTATTTATGGGGCAGCTTGCATCAGTTGGCCTTGGACCTGGGTTAGGGTGAATGTTCCCATCAATTATAAGGTTAAATTGTAATCCGATTGTGAGTTTCTGGAGTTTAAGTAAGAGTTTTTGATAATATTTAGTTGCAGTCATCTGCGAACTTTTTTTATAATCACACTTAATAGTGAATTTTTTATTTGATGTTTTAGATGCAGTCATAACATTTGCATTGACAGGTGAATTTTATTTGGAATGCAGCTTTAAGAATCTCAGGAAGTGATGTCATGGTTACACATACTATTTAAACTTGTGTGAATGAATGGTTGATGTCTGAAGAAGTTTATTGATTGTAGTAGATGAAAGCGCTAACAATAGATGTGTTTGTTGGAAATATCATCTTTTTTTGTTTTTGAAGTTCATTTTAATATTTAGTTAGAAACCTCAAGAAAGTTCTAGACAGAGCATGTGAAGTAAACTTAAAGCTCACTCTTCTGAAGTGCAAATTCAGACTTCAAGAAGTTACGTATGTAGGACATTTGTTTACGAGTACAGGCTTGACACCAGACCCGACCAAGAAAGCAGCTATTCTGGGAATGTCATCACCAGATAATGTACAAGGTTTGCAGCATTTCCTGCGATGCAGTATGCTCAAACTGAGAAGGAGCTTTTGGCTTTAGTATTTGCATATTCCAAGTTTCATGATTATATTTATGGTTGAGTATTCAGATTGAAACTGACCACCAACATCTAGTTACTATTCTAAAGAAGGCTATGCATTCCGCTCCAGCGACATTACAAAGAATGATGCTCAAACTGCAAAGTACAATTTCAAAATGGTCTACAGAAAAGGTAAATTGCGCTATCTGGCTGACACCTTATCCAGATCTCCTAGAAATACAACAGAACAGTTGACCCAGAGAGTTTTGACTTTGATGTGATGTCAGTGCATAACCTTTCCACCACTAGACTTGATGAGTTAAGGGATCACACTCAGACTAATCCAATTTTACAAAAGCTCAGTCAGACAGAAGTCAAAGCAATCTAGTGTACCACCTGAACTGCAAACATATTTTCCTTACAGAGATGAATGTTAATGGAAGATGGCATTATTTCCAAAGGTCCTAAAATTGTTGCTCTGACTTTGTTACAACAATAATATATCCAGATGTTGCATTGTGATCATCCAGGGTCCACATCCACTAAGAGAAGAGCTAGAGAATTAGTATTTTGGCCTTCATTACCGAAAGACATTGATTATATACTTTCTACTTGTTCAGTATGCAATAGTACTAAACCGCATTTGCAAAGAGAACCACTTCAGCTAAGTCCAGTTCCTACACTACCTTGGTCTGCTGTACCAACTGGTATCTTTGAGTGGAAAAATCAACACTACTAGTTTTGGTAGACTCTTATTCAAATTGGTTTGAGAATGATCTACTACCTAAGCTAACATCCACATGTTATTAGTAAGTTGAAAAGTAATTTGTCAGTTCATGGTGGCCCATACAAAATTTTTTCTGACAACAGTATTCAATTCACAAGCCAGTTGTTATAGAAATTTGCGAAAGACTGGGACTTTGTACATGTCACTAGTAGTCCTGAATATCCTCATTCCAACAGTCTAGCTGAATGTGTAGTGCAGAGTCAAAGCAAGTACATGAAAGGTCAAAGCGTGACAATACCAATGTGTTCTTGAATTTGCTTAATCACAGAAACATACCCCATAATGATATTCTTGGCTCACCTGCTCAAAGACTACTTTCCAAGAAAACTAGTACTATGCTACCTATTTCTTCCAGTTTGTTGTAGTCTAAACCTAACAGCAATAAAACCATCAAGGCTCAATTGTTTAAGAAGTGTAATATCCAGAAATCCAATTTCGACAAATCGAGCAGATTACTTCATCCGTTGAAGGATGCAGAGATGGTACAAATTCAGACAACAAAAGGTTTTGGTTGAATTGGACACATTACAGGTATCTGTGCCAAGCCAAGTTCCTACATGGTAGACTTTGAATGTGTGGAGTATAGGAAGAACTGCAGACATCATCTTCCTGTACCAAAGTCATCATCACTGCAATCACAACATTGTTTCTGTGATGCAGGCCCTAAGTCTAAGAGTGAATCAGGAACTATTTCCAGACCAGAATGTGTTCAAAATTCTGATCCCATTCCAGAAAATGATTCGAACATTCCACAGGTCAATCATTTTACAGAAACTGTTCTAGTTGCTAAATCTAATTCCCAGTTTTATGTCACAAGATATGGACAAGTATCTAAGCCTAGTGCAAAATACACAGCAACGTGGACTGGATTGTATATACATGTGTATTTAATATTGTATAATGCATGACTAAAGATTACCTGTGATTTCTGCATGCCAAATAGTCTCATAACAATTGTATGATCTATATTCTCAAAATGGGAGGATGTAGATCAGAGAGCAAGTGTGTGCATGTTATATCTTTAAGGAGCATTCAAGGCTGTATGTGCACGTATAAATTACAGACACGTGCAAACCCTAGCACCATTTTGAAGGAGCAGCCAGAGAGAGAGAGCATGCATGATTGCAGTTGTTAGTTTATATATAAGTTAATTAAGTTACAGTTAGTAAGCCTCTATAGTAATGAGTTTGTATAAAATAAAGCTGCTTAAACAGAGCCTACAAAGACTCTTCTATTCTGTCCAAGATAGGAGAGCAACACAACCAAACATGGCTAACCTGCAAAAGAGGTGAGACCTGGCTCCCCCTTGGTTGTTGATGTACCACATGACTGCGGTATTGTCAATAACCACTTGAAGGGTTCCGAGATCAAAGATTGTTTAGATAATTGAGTGCCCTGATCAGGGCAATTATCTCCTTGATATTTATGTGTGCATGTCTGTTGTCAGTGTAAAACACCCCTGCAATTTTAGCTTTCCTGAAACTGCTCCCAAGCAAAGTACAAAGGGTCTCCACTGACTGACTGCTTTGAATCAGGGATGAAGAAGGAGGGAGACCTGGATTGAAGGATATCTGTTGTCTACACAAAAAAAAATTCTCTTCTAACAAACCCTA
Source organism: Protopterus annectens (assembly GCF_019279795.1). Lineage (NCBI taxonomy): Eukaryota > Metazoa > Chordata > Ceratodontiformes > Protopteridae > Protopterus > Protopterus annectens. The sequence continues at coordinate 679,203,916 of NC_056748.1, forward strand.
GTACTGGGATCAGAAAAGATAATAGGTGTTGATTTTGGGATCAGAGAGACTTCAGATACCACTGTACATTTCTCGAGTGTAGTCTTTCCAGGGGACTCATGAGAATCCTAAATGCCATGAGACCAAAAATTCAGATTTATTCCCTCACAGTGACTGAAATCTGAGTGGAAAACTTTAGAAATACATATAGATAAAGATCTATTTTCTTTTCCTGTAGAAGACGAGACTTTAAAGTGAAATGTCTATCTGACATCCCAAGAACACAATCCAGTATGAGTGAAGAAAGATTTTTTAATGTTCTCTTGGAATCCTAGCTTATGCAAGACAGCTCTCACCCAAGAGACAGACTCCTGACACTGTGAAAATGACTCAAAAAAGATAAGCAAGTCGTCTAAATATGGAAAAATGTAGGTACCTGGTAGCCTGCAATGAGCTATGCTAGACACATAGTGAGCACTCTTGGGGGCAGTGGATAGTCCAAAAAGTAAAGCAAAGAACTGTAATGTGATCCACACATAGTCTGGATGAAAAGGGATCTCGTGATGAGCATCTTGTAAGTCTAGAGTCACCAGGAAACTTAAAAGAGGAAGAAGAGGTAACGGGTTGTGAAGTGACATCATTTTGAATTAGGGCCTATCACAGTCAGGTTTAGGAAGGAAAGATCCAGAACTGATGTCACAACATTCTCTTTCTCTGGCACTAGGAACATCCTTGAATAAAACCTCTTCTCCATCTTGGGGGGACTGGTTCTATCACTCCTTGGTACAGCATGCGATGAAGAACCCAAAGATATAATTTCGTCTGATCCACAGGATGTGGAATGCCCCCCTCCGCCACCCCCCTGGTAAGGACGAATTTCCTCCCACTGCCATCTGTAACCTTGTTGAATGATTTTTGGAGCCCATTTGTCTGAAACTATCTGTTGCTAAAGAAAAATGGAGACTGACTTTCTGGAAGAGAAATGGGGTCAGTGTGGAAGGGGGTCACAAGGTCTCGAATATTCATTCAAACTTGTTGGACTGTCCTTAGTTTTGGGAGTTATGAGACTTCTTTTTGGAATCCCTTGCCACTTCATATTAAACATCTGTTTATCTTGAAATCTGCAGGAACTGTTTATTCTGTTTTTACCAAAACTGTATGAGGAGAAAGAAAATCCTTTGGACAGTTTAGAAAAGCAGGGCTGAAAAATCTTGACAGATTCCCTGGAACAGCTTGTTCCTTTCATTACACATTTTGATCACCACTAAGGCAGAGGGGGTCAAACATTAAATCTCTATCTACTGGAGAATTGAAAATCACATTTACAAATCATCAGGGAGATTCGGAGAATGCAGGTAAGCAAAGCTCCCTGTAACAGTACTCATGGCCACAATCATACACACACTGCAAACAATGAATAGTGACCTGTATAATATAATAAACTAAATTATTTAAATTATCTTCTTCACAAGAAGAAACTATAGATAAAACATCCCTTAAACATTCACAAGTCAGAACAAACTTTAAAATATGAGACTGGTAATTTAAAATTCTGAACATCAGTGTTGCAGAAGTATATACCTTTTCCACATATCAATCAATTATTTTCTATCCTTATCAGAAAGAGTAGGATTGGAATTAACCAAGTGCTTAGCAGCAATGGAGTCAACTGAGGCTATAGCTGTTCAGTCAGGTTTGGGAATAGCATATAAAAATTTAAAGGACTGAAGAACTTTATATATCCTTATCAACCTTTCTGGAGACAGCTGGCTGACTACCAGGAAAATTGCAAGCAGTAAGACATTCATCCTCTAAAGCAGACAGGAAAGGATGAATGGGTGCAAATTCTGGAAAATTCTTCTGTAAGAACTCGAACTATTTTGTGAGGCACAGAGAGTCCTCAGTGTTCTCCAAGTGAAAACACTGGGACATTCAAGTAATAATCTCAGAAAAAAAGAAACTGCCACAGGAATAATCTGAAACTTCTTTTCTTTTTGACAGGAAAACAGGGCCAACTCCTTGATAGCAAATGCTTCCCCAGGGATGGGCACAGTGTTCTGACATAAAAGGGAAATCTTCCATGTTCTCTTGCCCACGACTAAAACAAAAGTGGGTCTCCCTTGCCAACTGAGGGAAGTCCAAAAGCAATGATAACTTGGCTAACCTCTGGTCCATAGTGGCTGTAAATGCTACACCACAGGGAATCAGGATAAAAGTTAAGTGGTCTGAGGTACAACAAATGGCCACAGCAGAGTCGCTCACCAGTGACTGAGGCAAAATGCTAGCCTGCTGCAGTGGTAAAGGCTGCTTGCTTAACTTTTTCTTTTTGTGCCTGGAAGAAGGACTGACAGTGGGTCTGACAATTTGTTCCATGGTCAAGCTGAAAAATGGTGCCTCTTTCCCAGGGAAGTCAAACAGCTAATGAAGGTAAAACTACCATTCCACAAAAGTTCATTATTTGACAGAAAAAAACACAGTAAAAAGTATTTTTAAACACGTCAGCCCCACAATGGAAAATTAAACACAATTTCTCCAGAGAAAATATGTTATCAGTTTACACTACTTTAAAACTGACAGAAAAAAACGACTACTCCATTTAAAAGTACATAACAATCTCATGATTCTCCATTATAACACAACACTCTTAGCTTTAAAATAACCTTCCTGAAAGGGAAAGTAATAAAACCTTAGCAAATATAAGTAAATGGAAGTTTTTCCCCAAAGGAAATGTATTATCCCAACAAAGGAAATCACAAGCTGATTGCCAATCCTCAAAAGCCTCAGTGGTACGTACTCTTCAGCATCAGTAAAGCTCTGAAGGAATCTGTACCCAAACTTGTCTTTTACTAAATTCATCTCGAGTCACTAACAGTTTGGGCAAATGGAAGGGGCCCAGAAGTTATGGAAGCTGACCAAATGCTGTATCCTTGTTAGGATATAACCCATATAAATTAAGGATACTACAGCAGTAATCAATAAGAAGAACATCAGCAGAGCACTAGAAGGAAATTGTACATAACATAATATTTAACATTCATCTTTTTTTATCATAGAGACTCATTTCAGAACTCGTCTTTTCAGAGTTTTCAATGGTTAACAATATTTCTTTAACACATCAAACTAAGTGAGCAGTCATACAAATAACTACAATTAGTCATAATGACTGCCAAGCAATGAACCAGGGAATGTTAAACAGCAATTATGTTAATTTTTATTTTCACGAGAACTGTTCATTTTTACACAAGATCCTGAAAACAGGAAAAACTAGTAGTCTTAAAACTTCACTGATGAGCTCAGTCACAATAATTTCCAAATATCATGAAACCTAGGTAGTGTTCCAAAGCAACAAGCCTTTATTCATCACAGGCGAGCAATCCTCAGTAATATAAAATCAGAAATGCTATGTTAAACATATCAGCTTTTATACACTTAAAAGTAGGTGTGGAAAATATATGTACAGTGGATATAAAAAGTATACACACACCTGTTAAAATGCCAGGTTTTTGTGATATAAAAAAATGACACCAAAATAAATAATTTCAAAACTTTTCCCACCTTTAATGTGACCTATAACCTGCACAATTCAATTGAAAAACAAACAAATCTGTTAGGTAAAAAAATATAAAAAATAAAATATGCACAATGCACTGGTTGAATAAGTGTGCACACCTTTAAACTAATTATTGTGTGTGCGCACCCTTAAACTAATACTTAATACATAACGGGGGGGGTGTACACTTTTTTTATCCACTGTACTGTTTAATTTTAAACCAGCCTATTCCAGGGAAACAATACAAACAGGGCTGTAAAAGTGCATTTGAGAACAGCAAGTATCCACCCTCAAACACTACTACTGTTTAGCTCAAACTAAATCCTAGTTAAGGAAAACACTACCTATCTATTTGCAAACCACATTCCAAAATCAAGAATTAAGAAAAGCATAACATACTTATAAATAGACTGACTTTTAACTAAAAGCTAACTAATATAATAAAGCCTTCATCAGGTCTTCAACACTCGTGTTGCAAAAGTGGAACTAAACAGACTCCTGTGCTTATTTTTTTTTTATGAAATCTAAATAAAAACACGTACGGTAAACTTGTCATATTTAGTTCAATAAAGAATCAATTAAAAGTAGTTACATTAAAATCAAAACATTTACAATTTTGGTATTACAGAACATTTTCATTATTTGATGCCAAGCAGTGAAAGATGTGAAATCATTTTAATGTTAGAAACATTGCATTTTTACATTTCAAATTCAGCAGTGCACAGACTGATCATGAAGAACATGTCATGATCAGTAATCACAGGCAGAAAATGGTAAAGAGATGTAAAACTTCAATGTTGAAGCAGAGAGATGTAGATTTACATGGGAACAGAAGTGGCTTTTAAAAAGAAACTGATCTTTCCAGGAATGACAATGGGAAAAAAAAAACTTTAGAAATTAATGAAAAACTGATACCCAAGTCAAAATGCAGAGCTGACTACTTTGCAGATTTTTACAGTTATTACACACACTGAGAACCAAGAAGACACAATCAAGATCATGTAAAGGCTCATCATTGTGTTTCAGTACGGAAAGGTGTGACTAGTCAAAGTAAAACACTGAGAGAAAAGTTAATTGACCACCAAGATGCCACTGATGGTCACTATCTAAAATTTCTTCAAGTAAGCAACACTTTCATGGCCTGAATACACTCACACAAACACAAATTTATCTGTCTATTTCTACATATCTAAATCTCTCCTTCTCTATCTCTGTGTATGTGTGTGTGTGTGTGTGTGTGTGTGTGTGTGTGTGCTATATATATATATATATATATATATATATATATATATATATATGCCTTTAAATATTTATATGTAAAATAGGTGTGTGTGTGTGTATATATACATATATATATATATATATATATATATATATATATATATATATATATATATATATATATAAATACACATGTGTTTATTTTATATATATATATATATATATATATATATATATATATATATATATATATATATGGTTTACTATCATAATTTCGCCGTGCAATTGCATGGCTATGAAATATTCGAACAACATATGTTCGAATACTTCATAGTTCAGCAGGTTATGTGAGCGACCGTTATTATTGATAATGGACTGTGCATTCGCAATTATAATGTTCACTCATGTAAGGGGATCGTGATACAGTGCGGTTAAGGAAATGCATTCCCTTCCTCACTGTAGTGCAATCTCGGAGTTGGAATATTAAGTTAGGGGGGGTGCAGGGGGGCTTGCCCCCCTGCATAAATGTGAGTTTAGGCTAGTTAGGTAGGGAGTTAAGGGAAGGGTGGGAGTGCTCTTAATTGTCGAAAATGTTGCGAGCGACATTTTCGACAATTCACAGCTGTTTTCGACATTAGGTACATACGGAAATGTGTACTTTCATCGAAACACTTCACTAATACGTACACATTTTATTTTAACTTTCGACATTTTGATAGTAAACTATATATATATATATATATATATATATATATATATATACATATGTATATATATATATATATATATATATATATATATATATATATATATATATATATATATATATATATATATATATATATATATATATGTGTGTATATACGTGTGTATATAGATAGGTATGTTGCAGGGGCAGCACTTTGATCAATCATTCAGAATTTTGAATGTTTGTTAATGCTGGCACAAGCAGTCAGACATATGGTTGCAGAATGCCAGCATTACTTAGTGGAAGGTAAGGATACAACAGGGAATGGGAACTTGACATATCCTGGAGTTCATTAATATAAGTAGCACAGAGGTGTGGGGGGGGTGCATAAACTAACTATCTATTCTTTAGTATACAGGAAAGCATGTCAGTTTCACTGGAAATCTATGCAATCATAAGTGAAGCAAACTGAAGAAAGCATTGCTTTTTCATGTTTAGGAAAACAATATGGCTTCCCATGTGAATGAGACAACCTGTGCTCTTTGACACTATTATAGAAAAGTTTCTAAAATTGCTTTACTGCAGGGCGCTATACCACACTGAAGCAAATAAAATATAGGAATTCTCAGGCTTGTTGTTTCTTAAGATATGGAATTTCTAACCCCTTATAATTCATTATCGTGCACAGTGAACTGTACTCTGTTGCAGAATTTCTTTCTGTCTGCATCACCAACAACATTATTTTTCTCTCTTCTAGCTCAATGCACCATTTCATGAGAAGGCAGAGTATGACTGTAAATGTGCAGTTACACAGTTCACATATCACACTTGCATGCTGCATAATGGTGCTTAAATTGATTCATTTCTGTGCATTTAAGTATTTCTCTATATAGTTTTTATTTTCTCCTTTTACACATTTTAAACTAATACTATTCAAGGTGTGTCCTTTGTGAAACAGTTAAATGATTACTTGCAATTTAGCCCTAATAGAAAAGGGTTCCCAGAGTTCTAAATAACTTAGCTATTACAAATAACATCCACAAGACCACACATGAAATTAGTATTAGTAAACAAAATGTTTTCTTAACCAACATGGACATTTATTAACAGACAGACAACACTGTGATATAAGGCTACAGCTGTTCATCGGACAAACTAATCTGACACAGTCCTGTGTTGGTTTGTAATTTATTGATCTTTACTGGCAGAAAGAGGTGTGACTGTGAGCAATAGAAATTGTAGCTTTTGTATGACTTTCCTAACAGGTGAATAAGTCCAATGACTTTATCCTACTTAATTTCATATTTAGTGGTATATTGTTTGCGTGATTTTTCTCACATAAATTGATTTAAGATGTATTTAAATTATGTGGAAACTGATATTGATTATTCCTTTTTTTTTTAGAATTTTGTAATCATTTGTAGCTGAAAACGCATTCCTCAAATTAGTATGGCATTAATAATTTTCTAAAACACAAGGCATGTTGTACAGTGCATGAAATGCTCTGTATATTTCAAGGTAGCACCTGATAACATTGGTGATCTGTGTTCCTCATGTCAAAAGTTGAATGATAAACTTACCATTATTACTAGTAAATCTAAACTTATTGATGATTGCACATGTGCAATTGGCACAGCTTGGAGAACTGTTGTTATATACAATAATGACTGGACTGATGAAATAAGTAATGTTAGGCAAAGATCAAATAGGATTTAGGAAAGGAAGTGTCTATTGTCAGTAAAGATTACCCAACCCCTACTGAACAAAATATTATCACTGACAACTTTGAAATTCTGGACACAGCTATTCAGCAAGCAAGGATTTGCAGCACATAGAAGAAAAAATAAAGGGCAAATAAAAAGGAAGAAAAATAAAATGATTAATGTCTACAAAGCAAAGAGAAGATGTACTAAAAAGGACTCTGCTTTATGTAACGCACAGATTACAGGGAATGATCACATTTTCCTACCAGAAAACCTTCAGTGTACAGTAAAAGGCAACATTTTTCTAAAACAGAACATAGAAAAAAAGAGGCATGGGGCAGATGATATGGAAGAAATCAAAACTGAACATGGAAGCTGGGGTTATAAAAAGCCGGCTGGATGAGCTGTAATAAGCAATGAAAACACTGGTTTATAGGTAGGTACTAGGCTATCAGCCTTGGGGCCTATACAAGCCCAGCCAAAAAGGTACCCTGGCTTTTGCCACCCAAGAAAATTATTTTCCTGTGCTACTGTCGAGCAGAGCCACAGAGGTGATCCCTGGGGTTAATTTCCTATTTCCCATCCAATCATCAAGATTTTTCTTGAAGAATGCTAATGAGGAGCTTTGTTTGATATAGATAGGTAGTTTATTCCAGAGTATGGGAAGTCTCTTGGACAGGAATCTATCCCTCTGGTATGTTCTATTTATTGTGGTGACAAGGTTTAGGTACCTAGAGCGTGAAGCTTGGAAGGATTGGGATTTCTTTAAGTGGAGCATGTCCAACAGCTCTGATTGGGATTAATAAAGCTAATGGTGATGAAGATCACTCCTTTTTAATGACTGATTGAACAGATATTACTTAACTGGAAGTGGAGAATTCTTCAGATCTGGTCAGAAAAGATATACTTGTAATTGGTGATTCAGTTAGAGAAAATGATACTTAGATTTGAAGAGAAGATCCTGAACATCAAATAGCATTATGCTTGCTAGCAGCAAAAAGAAAGGATATGAGACATCCCTGAGAATACCTTAATGTTAGGAAGTATGGATCTGTTTTTAATCATGTTGGTACAAAGGATCTCATCCACAAGGATTCTCTGACTGTTAGTAGGGAACATACACCCCTGTTAGATAACATAGCTTACACAGATGTTAGGATCATAGTTCTCAACTGTTCAGATTTTTGCAGAATGTCGAGATTTTTGTTTCATATTTTTGGTCTGTTTCTCATAAAATGTGTGGTTTTCTGGAAAATAATTGAGAATTGAAGGCAGTGACGAATGACAGACATTTGAGTTTCAGACTTCATTTCCTTTAGAAAATGCATGCCAATGCAAAACCTACAATTTATCAACTTTCTAAGTTTGTAAATGCAATATTTAAAATGTGTCCCTATTTTTTTACCTTTGTCCCACCATTATTTTTGTCTTTGTTCAGAATACTTGTGCTAACAGGTTGAGAGGTATGGTTAGGACATATTTTTCACAAATCACATATTGGCTTGGGTTGGGATTGCCTTCTGTGTGGAGTCTGCATGTCTTCCCCGTGGTCGAGTGGGCATTCAAAAGACATGCGTTGAATGGGCGTGCCTTCATTGAAGGTTAGGCGTCGGGCTGGCAATTCAACACCATAAAAACCAACTGCCAATCATTAGCGGACCGGAGCTCCAATGTGGTGACCCCTAACCAGGAAAAGCCGAAAGACAAACGAAAACAACAACAACATATAGAAAAGAGAGTCAGGCTACCATGAATGAGAAGATTTGGGGGGTATATACCTACATGCAAAAACTGTCTTGTTTTAAAAATTGGAAATGTGTAGAGCATCTGAGTCTAATTTTGGGCACGCGTGTTTAGACAGGATGGTGTGCACTTATCAAGATCAGGGAAATAAATTTTTGCAACAGATGGTTTGCAGTATTTGACAAACACAAGACAGGATTTTTGAAAGGTAAAAAATTTAACAAATCACAGATAGCAACATTTGATAAAGCGCTGATAGTTGCTAATGCTAGGTTTATGGTTAATAAAGTATGTTTTACTGAAAAAAGTGTGGTACATTTTTACAAAATTGATGTTGCTTTTGTTTTGGAAACATGGTCAAAGAATAATGACTGGAAACCAGCTCTGTCAGGGTATAAATGATTAATAGATATTCTAAAAAAGTCAGGTGGAGGTGTTAAGATAGAGATTAAAGAATGTCATGAGACCTGTAATTATTACATGTTCATTGATAACACCAATACTGAAGATTCTGCAAATGTGACAATAAGGACAACCTTGGAACATACAACAGGTGTTCGAGTTTATAGACCACCAAAGTCAATTGCTGATGACCTAGAGGAATTCATAAATTTCTTGCGTGAAACACAAGAGAGAATAATAATAGTGGCTGGGGACTTAAATTTACCAGAAAAAGACTGGAATAATATTAATTCGACAACATTGATAAGGATTTTTTTTTTAAATGTTTGTTCAGGAACAACAATTACTTCAGATTGTATAAAAGCCTACTAGGGAATGGGACATACTAGACATTGTGTTCCCACATAAATTACTGTTACTTTATTTCAAGCTTTACCGCCATTAATGTGTGGCGATTATAGGATTACTCTGTTGCTGGATAATTCTTCCAAACTGAAATATAAATCCATGCACAGAAGATCAATAACAGATTATATGGAAGCAAAACATTCACAACATAAAATTAACTGGATTGTTGTATTCAGTGGAAAAACTGCAGAAGAAATGTGACAACTTTAAAAAGAGAAATTGTTTGAATGAATACAAAACATCAAAAAATGTTTACCATTGGGATCTAGGCACACAACTTCAGGAGTATATACTTCCATAAGAAAATATTTGATTAAGGTGAGAGACAAGATATATAAGAAATATAAAAAAGGTGGATCTACAACTTTGCAAACTGAAATAAACAAGCTTGACAGACAAATTAAACACAGTGTGAGACACAATCAAGAAAATCTGAAGAAAATTTATATAAAGATATTGAGCATAATAGGCAACCATTTTATAGATAAGACGTGGAAGGAGTAAAGACATACAAACTGATAAACTGTGTATAGATTCTAAAATTTATTTTCAGACAGAACAGATTATAAATATATTTAGATAAACTGCTCTAGTGACATAAAGATAATCTCAGTGAAATCAAATTAGACTTTATCAAAAATAACTACACAAACTGGATCTAGACAATGTACTGGGAGGAGGAGAAATTAGTAATAATGCTTTTTGAATACTTATAGGTGTTTACTAGGTTAAGTGACTGCAAAGGCTTTTTTAATCCTAACAATCCATCTTAAATCTCTGACAAGTTCTGATTCCCTTGATAAGTGTAAACTTGGGCCTGGGAGATGAATCATTTACAAGTTACCTGTGTCCATTAGAGACATAGGGGCCAAACCAGGGATAAATTTCTTGTTTCCTATGCAATTGTCCAAGTTGCACTTGAACTGGGTTAGGGAGGAACTGTGCTTCACATGGATGGGGAGCAAGTTCCATAAATGCAGTAGTCTCTGGGATACATACCTATCTCTCCAGCAGGCCCTATTTGTATCACAGGCAAGGTTCAAGTCTTTACAATGGATAATTATGGTACTATTTGTTTTGTGGATATGCAGGAGGTCCATCAGAGTGGGAAATGATAATGTCCTCAATGCCATGCATAGATCTCCCCTCAAAAGCCCTTAGGAGACAGAATACAGGGATACAGCCTTGAGACGGTCTGCATAGGACATTTTACTTATGCCCTGTAATCTTTTAGTGAGGAACCTCTGTGGACATTCCAGTTATTGGATATGCCTAGTTAGGTACATGGCAAAGGGGGCATTGTATTCAATGATAGGTCTAATAAATGCTGAGTACAGTGGAACAATGACTTCCTTGGACTTGCCATAGTTGCCATACCATTGTTTAAGGTTGGGCAACATAGACTGATTTCCTCACCAATGTAGAAACATGATGGTCAAAGACCAGACTGCTACCTGAGTGTGTCCCTATGTCCCTGACTACTGGGTCAACTCTAAGGGGTGTGTTGTCAATATGCTAGTTAGAAGGGATGGATGACTTCCCAGAGGATACTATTATGCATTTCTTGGCATTTAGTTTTAGTCCAAGGCTCTGACACTAGTTGTTTGTCAATGTCAGCTCCTCTTGGAGAACATTTTTGTCAGTATGAGATTCAGTGACAGTTCCTAATTTGCAATCATCTGCAAATTTAGTCAGCCAGAACTTACAGTATCATTATTTCTGTTATTAACCAGGTTATATAAATATGGAGAGATTCCTTAAGATTGGAGCATGCACTTGTTGAACCCATTATACAGACCCATACGTTTACATTCATTTTGTAGAAAAATAATAGAGAAGGTTATATTCCATAAATTATTGCCGGAAATGGAATGTTAGGGATGTGAAACCATATATCAGCATGCATGTGTTGAAAATGGAATATTAACATCTGTAACATGATGTTCTAAAACAATATAATAGATATGAATGAAAAATTATGCTGTGATATAATTTAGATATATTTAACATCAGAATTTGACAGGGTCATATGCAAAACACTGATCAATAAATTAGGACTACTAGGTACTAATGTAGTCTTGATAAGATGGATAGCTGCATGGCTTACAAATAAGACATGGCAAATATCATACCACTATTGCAGGGGTGAAATTTGAGGTGACAGGATGTACCACAAGGCTCTGTGCCATATATATTTTCTGTATGTTTCAGATCTTTTTCATCTAAGGTGTTATACAGTCTGTATGTAGATAACTTGAAAATAGGTAAACTGATTAAATATGATACATGCTTGCAAAAGAACTTACTAAGTTCACCATTTTCACACAGGAAAATATGTTGATAAATACATCAAAAACTAAATGTATGAGATTTGGCAGACACAAAATGAAAGATGAATATTTAATACAGCACAAAGTGATTGAAACTCTATATTAATTTAAGGGACTAGGTATATGGATAGATCTAAGTTTTTAGTTTTTCAAATCATGTTGACCAATTGGTTAATGGCAGTTATACAGCTACAATTTGTATAAAAAGATTATAAAGTCTGGGACATAAAAAATGATAACATCACTGTTTGTTAGTTACATTAGATCCAAACTTGACTATGGAATAACAATACAGAAGCCTTTTAAGAAAACAAGCGGAGTAAATTGGAAAGAGTAAAGCAGAAATACACCAAGGGCATCTATGGATTTGAACATTTAAATTGTTTGAAAAACTAAAATATCTGAACTTGTACAGATATTTAAGAAGAGATCTTTTTTAGGTATAAAGGGCATTTATAGATAACTATCTGTGGGAATGTTTGAGGTTATCAAATAGCAGTAGAGAATCATCAGATAACCTAAGAATAAGGGGGACTGAATGTAGAGATGATAAAATCAGCAAGCAAAGGAGACTAGTATCGCTGGAACTGAATTCCTCCTCAAGTCTTGGTGAGTACATTCAAGAGGTGGACCCGACAGTGATATATAGAATGCATTTTATGCAGCATGTATCATGGATAGGAGTAGGTTAAAAATAAAAAAGACAGCTGGGTGTACAAGTCCCAGGAAAAAAAAAGTACTCAACTCTGGTAAGCACACTGGTGCTAGGAGTGGAAAAATGACAGCGCTGAATCCTCAACACATGGAAACATTCCTACAATGGGGTTAGACCAGGCTCAGGGGGAGGATGGCCCTCCTGTTGTAGAAGGAAGTAGTATTCCACAAAAATAAAGTATTGTTGCTATTACTCAAGAAGCCTAGAGTTTCTGGGCAGAAGATATACAAAAAGATTAAGAGAGAAATTAGTGGAAAGGAAAATAATTGCCCAAAAAAATCTGTCAAAAGTTTCAAATATCAGTGTTCATTAATACAACAGATAGTTAAAAAATATATACGCCAAGGAATAAATGAGAAATCCAAATTAATCAATACAAAAAAGCAGCCTCAAAGATATTCAAAGAGAAATATACACAAAGGCACCAAGACATGGAAAATTTCACAAACCAAAAATAAGATTTCAAAGGGGGAAAGTAGGACAGAAGATTAGTAATGTAGTAGTTAAAAAATAGAAACATAAGTTATGGAATACCTGTGAAGTAAAGGATTTAGTGGAGAAAGTATAATAAAGGTTATATCACACATCATGTTACAGTGAGGCCCCCAAGTAAGGAGAAAATGGAGGAGCAGAAGACATCTGAAGAAGAATTATGGACATGGGAAAGAAAAAGAGAGTTAATATGGTGAATATTTATGCAAAGGAGAAAGCAAAACTAATAAATACAAAAAGAGCATCACCAAAAATATTTGAAGAGGAATACTGGCAAAGGATCCAGATATGGAAAGTTTCACAATACAAAAATTGAGAAAACCAAGGGATAAAGTAGAAAGGAGGAATAGTAATGGAGAAGTTAAAGAAATAGAAACTGAGGTTATGGATTACCTGCTAAGTGAAGGGTTTAGTGTAGAAAATCCAACTTTGATAACATCACAGAAGGATAGAATAATGAATCCCATGAATCCCAAATTAAGGAGAAACCAGTGGAGCAGGAAACATCTGATCAGTTGCCAAATTAAGACACTTTGGAGCCTTCACTAGGAAACCAACACAAACGTTCAGTTGAAATTGCACAGCAAGCAAAGGAACAGGAAATTGTGGCAACTCTGATGCAGTCAGTATTGTGGAGTGATAGGCCAGTGAGTTCCCATATGAAAGAGCAACAGATGACACAGGATGAATCTAAAGGGAATATGGTATAGGAAGATGCTCTGGACCTTTCAGTAGAATCCCCACAGGAATTGGAGAACAAAGTTTGTGCCTGCAGTTTAGAAGAAAATGATCTAAGGGAAGAGTTGTTTGATTTAATAGAGATGGATAGACATACTAAGATCAAAGAAAGAAATAAACTACAGAAAGTCAGTAAGACCCAAAATGTTAGAAGTTTGATAAAACCAATGAACACAGTAATCAGAACTGTTCACAGAAACTCATGTGATATAACAGAAGTAAGTAGGATATATTACTGTGCAGAAAAAATAATAACAGATAAAGTTTTACCACAAGAACACAGTACAGTAAAGGAAAGGAAGGGGAGAAACCAAATGCCATCATGGAAGTACTGAACAGAGAAAACTATAAAGCAATTAAGACAAGAAGTGTCACTGTTGGAAGAGTACAGATAAAGGAAGAGTTCAGCAAAAATACTCAAAGATAGGCATGATAAAACCACAGCACAGTATTAGAATATATCAGGCTCAATCTTATTCTGTTGCAAATAATAAATAAATATATCAGCCAAAGGAGAAAAACATAGAAGATATGCAGATAAATATGAAGAAAAAGTACGAAATAAGCAATGTATTGATGACCCAAAAAGTGTTATATAGAATTGGGAAACAAGGCAAAAGGATTTGAAACACCACCAAAAAGAAAAAAATACACACATTTTGGAGAAATATTTAAGAAGATCCTGTGGAAACTAACAAAGATGTTGAATGGGTAGAAGTAAAAGAAAGAATAAGTTGCTCAAATGCAAAGGATATGAAATGGGATGAAGTAAGTGCCAGAGAAAGTGAAACAAAATTAAGAAAATCTCCTAAATGGAAAACCCCAGGCCTAGATGCAGTACCTAACTTCTGGTTAAAAGTATTAACATCTTTACATGAAGATTTATCTATGAGTAAGAACTATCTATATGTGCACCCCGAAGAGAAAACCAACCTGATTAACAACAGGAAAAACAATTCTGCTCCATAAGAGTGAACCTGCAAGCTATTCTAAAAACTACAGACCGATAAACTTACCTTCTCATGATGTTTAAACTATACACTGGAATTGATGCTGATAGAACTTATAGTCATTTAGAAGAAAACTCAATCATGGCAATAAAACAAAGGGGTAACAAAAGAAAGTCATATGGAAAAAAGGATCATTTGATGTTAAATAAGGTCATAATGGAGAACTGTGAAAAGTGTAAGAATCTAAGTATGGCATGGATAGACTACAAAAAAGCATTTAATAGCATTCCACATTTATGGATAAAAGAGGGCTTACAAATGTATCAGATATACTATACACTGATCAATTACATTACAGGGCCATGAAACAGTGGCACAGCACTTTGCAGTTAAGCCATCATGATAAAGGACAATTTATTATTTCAGAGATAAAAATTCAAAGGGGCATATTCCGGGGTAACTCTTTGTCACTACTGCTCTTCTGTCTTGCCCTTAACCCAGTAAGCTGTCTACCTAACAGAATAGGCCATGGGTACAATTTGGCCCCCAGAAAACAACAAGGTATAAAGGCTTCTCATTATCTTTTTCTGGATGATTTAAAACTATATTGAAAGCGCAACTACAAAAGGTCAAATCTTTCTCAGATGATATAAGAAAGACATTTGGTCTACACAAATGTGCAAAAGCAACCTTTAAATCGGGAAGCCTGAAGTACCAAGAAACTATAAGTCTGGGAAAGGAATGGAATAAAAAGGAACTTGGCAGGAAGGAATGCATAAATATTTGAGAACTGTTGAAGGATCAACAATAAAATATAAACACATGCGAATAAAACATAGTAATGAATATTTTAGAAGATAGGTTCATAGGTTCGTTCATAGGTTCGTACTAGGCTATCTGCCCTAGGGCATTTATAAGCCTAGCCTGAGTGTGTGTGGCTTTCACCACCCCTTAGGATGAGAATACTACGCCCATTTAGGGCTTAGTTTACTGTTCCTCTGTCTAGTAGTGACACAGAGATGACCCACGGGGTAAACCTGCAATCTCCCATCCACTCGTCAAGACTTCTCTTGAATAGAGTTAGTGAGGGGCTCTGCCTAACATGGATTGGGATTCTGTTCCAGAGTGTAGGGAGCCTCTGGGTTATGAATCTGTCCCTCCAGCACGTCCTATTTATTTCTGTGTTGAGGTTTAAGTCTCTTGCTCTCATGGCTCTGATGGATTTGGATTTTTTGAGGTGGAGCATGTCCATTAATTCCGGATTGGACATGGCCTTGTACGTTAGGCACAGGTCACCTCTGAGTAGGTGGTATGCGACTGAATAGAGCTGGAGTTTTTTCAGTCGGACAGCATATGACATATGTTTAAGACCTTTTATCCTCTTGGTGAGGAACTTTTGGGGTCTTTCCAACTGCTGCAGGTGTCGGGTAAGATACATCCCAAATGGGGCATTGTACTCAATCATTGGCCTAATAAGAGTTGAGTACAGGGGCACAATCACCTCTCTTGATCTAGATGTGAAACCCTTCATGATAAGGTGGGCAGTATAGAAGGTCTTCCTAGGCACTTTGGCAATGTGAGTGTCAAATGAGAGGTTGCTGTCAACCTGGGTCCCTAGGTCCCTGATTACCTCTTCCATACTTAATGGATTAACACCTATTGGTAATTTGTGGGTACCTTGTTTTTCCCAAAGGGTATGACTATACATTTTTTGGCGTTAAGCTTAAGGCCATGGCTCTGGCACCAATTATCCATTTCTATGAGTCCTCTCTGGAGGATGTTTGTGTCCACTGAAGTATCAATTATGGTGCCCAGTTTGCAGTCATCTGCAAACTTTGACAACCACAATCCTCCTATGTTTGCCTGTACTTCGGAAAAATAAATGCCAAACAAGAGGGGTCCCAGAACTGAGCCCTGTGGGACACCGCTTGTGACAAGCTTGGAGTCTGACATAGCTACAGCAACTCTGACCCTGTGGGTTCTGTCCTTGAGCCAGTTTGCAACCCATCTCGTGACATTTGGGTTTACATTTAAGCTGGTGAGTTTGTCTATGATGCCCGAGTGTGGTATTGTGTCAAAGGCTTTTGCAAGGTCAAAGTAGGCTGTGTGAACTGCCTTACCTTCATCAATGGCCTTAGTGACGGTTTCAAAAAAGTCGACCAAGTTCAAAAGGCAGGATATGCCCTTGACAAAGCCAAATTGGGTAGGATCCAATGTCTGTAGGTCCTCAATGTCTTTGTTTATGAGTTCCATAATGATCCTCTCCATAGCTTTGCAGACCAGGCTCGTCAAGCTTATGGGGCGGTAATTTCCAGGGTCTGTAGAAGCACCGCCTTTGTGAAGTGGGACCACTGTTGCCGTATGCCGCTCATTGGGTACGTATCCTGTAGTAAGGCTAAGATTAAACAGCAGCCTTATGTTTGGGTTTAGTTCCTCTTGGAGTTCATGTAGCACACAGCCCGGGACACCGTCCGGTCCCATTGATGCTGTGTTGAAAATTAATACTGCAAATAGCTTTGACAAGTAGGAACAAAGTGCAGGCAATAAACCAATTTACTCTTCCTGTCCTAACTTGCAATTTTGGAGTAAAAGATTGACCCCAAAAGGTACTGGATCAGTTAGACAAGAAAACAAGAAAAATGTTTCATGCTTATCAAATGATTTGTAAATATCAGTGTAAACCAAGATTTGTCTCTCCAACACCATTTATTTATGAGCAGGGGAGAATTAAATCCAGCAAAATTAAAATATTGAACATGACTGACTGTAGGACCAAAAGACAGCAGGGTTGTTATACACCTTCAACTTTGAGTGTTGCAGAGGTACTACCCACTATGGTCACTGCAGTAACATTTTAGGAGAGGAACTTTTAATTTCAGATAATATTTTAAAGTTTGTAGTGGTCTTACAGAAAGGGAATTGTGGAAGTAAAGTTGTTGTTTATATTGAGAAATGCATGAACTGTCCTGCCTTCTATATAAGTAAAATGGAAATATGTCTAAGCAAAAGAATATATGAACACCAATATGAAATTAAAAAAAACAACTCAGCCAATGCCCTTTCTAAGCATGTCAGTAAATAATTATTGTGGTGGTTTTAGCTTTGTGATACTTGAGCAAATGACAGCAAATTCAAGGGGTGGTGACTGGATGACCAAATTAGAACTCAAAAAAAATGTGCTGGCAGTTAAACTTAAAGCTTTAGACTATTAAGATCACATAAACTTTTTTATACAATGTCATGCCATACCTATATACACATATACATGCATATATATATATATATATATATATATATATATATATATATATATATATAGAGAGAGAGAGAGAGAGATAGATATGGGTCTACTATACATGCTCAAAATTGCAGAAGGACGAAACCTATATTGCCAAGACCGTATGTTCGACTTCCGCAATTTCGAACATGTATAAACAAAATAAATACACATTAACTGCCTTTCTAAGAGTTAGCAGGGGAGCAATGCCCCCCTGCTAACCACACACCCCCTGTAACTTTAATATACCAACTCTGAGATCGCACTACAGAGCAGAAATGGAAATATTTCCATTCTGCACTGCACGGATATGTCTGTTACACATGGTTGGGTTTCCAAAAGTCGAACACATGGTCTCAGCCATATGGGTTTCCACTTTGTGGCATTTCGACCATGTGTAGGGGACCCATATATATATATATATATATATATATATATATAGATATATATATATATATATATATATATATGGATTCACTTCAGAATGTCGAATTTCCAAAACTTTTGAAATCTCGAAACTCTGAAATTAATAAAAAAAAAAGTACAAAACCAAGTTTCTCAACATTTTTGCACCCCCGCTACTTAAATATACCATATCTAAGATTGAACTAAAGTAAGAAAAGGGAAATCTCCTGTTCCCCGTTGTATGCAGATTTCTGTTCAGAACTTCAAGATTTCAAAACTTCTATTATATGGTTTCGACTATATGAAATTTGAAATTTTGGAAATTCGACATTCTGAATGGAACCCATATACACACACATACATATATACACTTATACACACACACATATATATATATGTATATATATATATATATATATATATATATATATATGTGTGTGTGTGTGTGTGTGTGTGTCTATATATATATATATATATATATATATATATATATATATATATATATATATATATATACACACATTTTTTATTTATTTTATTAGAACTGCACATTGGCTGTTTTTAAATGCACTCATATATTTATATGTTGCATTTAATGATGTATTTATTAACAAAATTGACTGTAATTAAATTTAATGAAGCTGATTCAATCACTATTTATTTTTATCATATCAGGAAGTTTAAATGATTTCACAATTATTCTGAAGTCTCATGTTGTGGGGACAAAAGTCTTTAATGGAGTGTTTCTACCAGTTTTTAATTTACTGTAAGTTTTTGCAAAACACTGGAGTCTGTTGGGTCAGGTATTTCTTGGTCATGCAGTCGGTCTCATTCAGTATTTTAAGTTTACTAGTGTTGTGTTCTGAATGTTTCCCCCTTTTTTGGTCTTGAGAATTAAATCCAAACTACTCTTATAGTTGTAGCTATTTGCCTTGCTATAATACATTAATTCATAGAGGATGTAGTTCCTCATGGCTTGAATTGCAAGACATATATCATGCTAGAGCCTATAAGAAACAAAGTAATGGATTATTATTTCAAACCATAGCAGGTAGTGCAGGGAATTTAGACTGACAGCCTTGTTGGTTAAGAACATATGGGGTCCTCCTAGTTGCTTAATAATTCTAGACTAGAAAGTGCATCCTACCCAGCATATTGTACTCATAGTTTCATATGTACGTACTAGGCTAATGACCACCAGGGCCTTTAAAAACTAGCCCATTAACCCAATAAAATTGTGTCCCTATGTATCATGGGTTTTTCTTAGGAGGGGAATATTAGTTGGAAAGTTTTTAAAGGTTGTATGTGGGAGGTATGTTAGTTTGGGCATAGGCTCTGTCTATCAGAAGCAAAGGGTCCAGCACTGAAGTGAGTTTCCAATTACCTATACATTGGTCATGATTATACTTAAGTAGGGTAAGGGATGTAGTCTGCTTCACATGGATGGTCACCCCCTATTCCAGAGTACGGGGATCCTCTGGGATACATAGCTGTCTCAGCAACATGTCCCATTTATGTTGCAAGCAAAACTGAAATCTTTGGATCAAGAGGTTCTGATGTTGTTCCTTTTGCAGATATGCAAAAGATTCAGCAAGATGGATTTGAGGATGCTTTGTATGCCAGGCAGAGATCACCTCTCAGGAACCTGTAGCAGACTGAGTATAGAGACAGTTCTTTAAGGCAATCTATATAGGACAATATATGTGTACCCTAGATTCTAGTGGTAAGGAACATTTTGAGAATTCCAGCTGTTACATATGTCTGGTCAGGTATATGCCAAAGGGGACATTATACTCAATGAAAGGTCTGTTAAGGACTGAGAAAAGTGGCACTATGACTTCTTTAGACCTAGATGCCATACCCTTACTTAAACGTTCAGTGACATGTAATGACAATCTTAATGACTTTGCCACATGTAGGTCAAATGCCAGATTACTGTTTACATATATTACCAGATCCCTAACTACTAGGTCCTATCTTAGCGGTGTAATTGGTAACTGATTATTCAGTAATCAGTCTAATTAAGGCTGCATAAAGAGGAATTAACTTCATTTGACATGGATTGTATTCCTTTAGATATTAGTTATGTTAAAGCGAAGGATTTTTTGATTATCGCTGCTACATGGTGATCAAAGGAGAGGAACTTATCGATGAAGATTGTATGATCCCTGACTTCAATATAATTCTTAAATGGGTAAATGGATAAATGGTACAGTGAGATTAGCATACCAAATGTGACAATATTACTCAAATTTAATTTTAACCCTTTTTTCATACATCACTTGTTTATGAGGGTTAGTTCCTGCTGTAAAGAATGGATAACAATAACACCCAGTTTGCAGTCATCTGCATACTTGGTTGACAAATGGTCTTGATTCCTGGTCTGGAAATTGAAGTAGATGCTGTAAAGGAGAAGTCCATGTACTGAGCTTTGGGCCAAACCATTGGTTTTCTTCTTAAGATATTAAGAGATGAATTTAGTTTTAAGATAGCATTTCCCGGGCACCATGCTAAAACAACCTACAAACTGTCACTACAGATGTAAAATGATTTGGAAATAAAATGTGAATTACTGCTTCCTAGATGACAGGGGAGGTGAATATGTTGACAAAGATGTAGGAGCTGTCATCCAAGGTAAGATGCTACTCAAGGTCAGGGTCATACCGGCCTGGGCTACATGCTCAGAGAGCTCCTTTATGTCTCTTTTCATGTAGTCCAGGGAGGTGCGTCTCAGGTCATTCACACCAGCACGGACAATGACTGAGTCATATTTGTACTTGCCTTGGAGTGACCTGAGTGCTTGTGTTATGTGGCGGATCCTAGCGCCAGACAGGCTGCTCACCGTGACCCTCTCCTTGTTCAGCCTGGTGAGCAGGACGTCAGTGTGCCTGACGATAGAGTCACCTATTACAAGAGTATCAGGTGTGTTGTTTAGTCTTAAGGGCTGTGACTGTTCGGCACACTGGCTTTGTGAGATATGTGTTGCACGTGTTTTGTTTTGGGGTAGCGGTTGCTTGGGTGTCTGCTTTGGAGGTCTCTGCTGCTTAGGCAGATCTTTATTTAGAGCCTCCGAGTATGTTTTTGTGTGATTATGTGTTTGGTTTGCTGTCGTGGTAGGTCTGTGTGAGACTGGAATTGTAGTGAGTGTGGTTTCCTTCTCCTCCTGACTGGTTATGTCAGTACTGAGTTGAGAGAGCTTAGCCTCCAGTTTGGCTATATGGTTGCATCTCTCACATGTGTTGGAATTTGTTGGGAGGAGGAGAGGGTTGTCTGTGTATATGAGGCAGTTGTAACATTGCCTCAAGATTCCCAGATTCACCAGCTGGACCGGAGAGGAGATTGACAACTGACCTTTGGACATGCTAGAATAATATTGGGAATTCCTTAATATTTTTAATATGGAATTTTTTCTTCTGCGTTCTTTCCTTAAATATTTTCTACTGCATCTTCTGTTCCATTTAAAAGTATTTGTGTTATTTTATAGGAATTATTTTGATAATAGTCATAAAAATAGGAAGAAACGGCATATTACTTTTAGGGAGTTTCAGAAAACAAATTTAAATGAAATGGATTTTTGCAAAACAAAAAAATATTACATTTAAATTAAATGGACAAACTTCTTGTTTACACCATGGAAATTTGCAGCCTACCACAGGCCCATATTTGAAACTAAACAACAGCCACTATGCCAACAGCTGGTAGGCAGACAGAGACATTCTCCCAGTCCAGTGCTTGACATCTGCCTTGAGTCAGCTTCAGTGTAAAGAATTGTTGTTAGTGTGTACTGGATCAACAGATAGGCTGCAGTCCTGAGCCTGCCCTTAACACAAATTAATATTCTAATCATAATAGCACCTGACCAGAAAACTTTTTTTCTTAGGATCCAGTACAAATACTGTTTCTCTCAGACCTGATGTAAATCATTATGTTTTTGAAGACTTCTGGATTACCCCCCCCCCCCACCCCCACACACACACATACACAGACACTTTCTGTTTTTATACCTTAGGCATCTGATCTTCCAGAAATTACTTGGGTGCCTTTTTCACACGTACTCATTTACAGAAGACTTACTGTTCTCTTCTTTTATGGCCTATTGCAAAGATGTCCCAGACTTGATGACCTGAGCTGAATACTTCATACCTTGGGATAGGCAAAATTCTGTTTGTTATGGTGGAGTTTTACTATCCTTTACATAAAAAAAATTGAATTTTTACAGATGACTGCCTGGTTAAAACATTTAAAGGTGCATTTTATAGACATAACTTAAAGTTTAAAATGTTTTTTAACATTTGCTTATGTGTTCTTAAACATAAAAATTTATTTTGTTTATAAACAAAGTAAGTAGATCATGTATAAATTTACGATGCACCTTTAAATGTTTTAACCAGGCAGTCAACGTAATGTACGTAACTATATATTTGAAATTTGACGGTACTTTTTGAAACTTTTATTCTGAGGAAGCTACAGCTGAGTCTGTAGCGAAAACGCTGTTGTTTTTTATTAAAAATTGCGTTCAGCACTTGGAGTTTGTCACCACTTGTTTGGTTACTTCCAGCTATTGGATTTCTTTGACTACTGGAGCTTGTGAACAGACGTTTTTGTCTATTACTAGTTTACCATTGTTCCAGTAGTGAAAGATTGCTGGAGGTATAACACTGGTAATTTTATAGAACAGTAAGCATTCAGTGCAGAATTAATATTAGCTTATTTCTTAATAAAAATGGATTATAGGGCTAGAAGAAACCTCTCCATAATTTGCTTAGGGTGTCCATCATTATAAGCTGGAAAGAATTGTGACTATGTTAGAATTCTACCACAATTCATTTATTGCATCTCTCTGTTAGCACATTTGAAATTCTTATTTTGTGCTGTCATATAAAGTCAAAAACATCATAGCTATTTCAGTTGCTAATCTTGTAATTAGCTAAGAAAAAATGGTCATGGATACATCTGACATTAAAGAAAACATACCAAAAGACATTATAGAAACTGATATTACTGCTATATAAAAAACAGTTCGCAT
The DNA here is from genome assembly GCF_019279795.1 of Protopterus annectens. NCBI lineage: Eukaryota > Metazoa > Chordata > Ceratodontiformes > Protopteridae > Protopterus > Protopterus annectens. The sequence goes on from NC_056748.1 coordinate 679,227,543, forward strand.
TATATAAAACCACAGCAGATACTATTCTCTCATCCATATAAAATGATGGAAAGATATTATTCGAAATGTAGACAGCTTTCTCCCTACAAATGACCATTTCGCTGGAACTGACGAATTCTACAGAAAGTTAAGTTTATGTGCAAAACATTACACTATGTATTCTATTCTCATTTATCACTGGCAGCAAGAGGAAACCAGGAATTATAAGGGTGGAAGCCATGGTCTTTTAAATGACTCGTAATCCTTATAATGCATGGAGATGCACCCACCCTTATAAATACTTGTGTGTGCGCATGTGTAAGAAATAAAAATTAGTTATTTTCCTTAAGAATAGTGGGGGTCATTATCTGGTACTCACAAGACAGCTTAGATGTCTAGCATATTTGGGATGCGAGTAATTAAGTGATAACATTACTGCACTGCTGAGTAACTTATCCACAGCTATGTGGTATGGAATGCCACACCTCTAGCTGCCTACACACATCTTGCATTCCAGAGCATTTTCTGAAAAGTAAACTTAAATGTGCAAGATAAATAAATGTAAATGTTTTTCTGAACAATAAAAGCTATTAAAACGATAAACCTAGCAATGTTATTAGTAAGAAGTATTCTTCACAGTGAGTGCATTAATCTTTCCATAAATACTATAACATATTATAACACACAGACCCCAAACTATACTTTTTGTTAAACTTTCCCAGACAAATTGTCATCATACCTCTTAACACAAGAAACCCGGACAAAGCCTAAAATAATGGTGGAATAAAGAACTAAAAAATAGGGACAGATTTTAAATATTGCTCTTATATACTTAGAAACCTACTAGAACAACAGAGTTTGTGTTAGCATACACTTACTGAATGATATGAAGTCTGAGATTCAAATATATGTGACTTATATGTGACTTATAACATCTCCCACTCGCTTCCATAAAAATTCCTCTTCCAGCTCCATCATAGACTGGATCCTTGCCAATACCACAATCCCACCACCTTACCTGACTCCCTCAGTGATCATCTCCCTACCACCATCTTAATACACTACTCCCATATTCCTAAACCCCACCTTATCAAAGGCTGTCGAAAACTATCGACTTTCAATTCATCCCAATTTAACTCCATTCTCCACAACATAGATTGGCCCATTCTAAAACACCTCCCCCTAAATGATGCTGTAAGCACTTTCAATAGCATCTTCATGAATACTCTAAACTCCTTAGCTCCCTCTAGGAAGATCAGAGTAAAATCAAACCATGCTCCCTGGCTCTCCAAAGAGACTAGGTCCCTTATGAAACAAATAGATCATGCTTGGAAAACCTGGACTAAAACTAAACAACCACATTTTCTTCAAAAATACAGGCAACTGAGGAACCTTGCAAAACACATACAACTAATGACAAAAAGTTATACTATATCTCTGCTCAGCTTAACAACAAATCCAATCCTCAAAAATGTTGGTCAGCTCTCAACATCCTCTATCCTGGAAAGCCCTCTAATCCCTCCCCATACCCTAACTCTTCCTCTCAGGAAACAGCTACTTTCCTGAATAAACACTTTATCTCTTCCATCCAAAATCTGGTAACCTCTAGCCAAACTCTACTTCGACACCCACCTCTCCAAGTCCCACTAACACAAATTTGTTTTCTTTTAAGCCAGTTCCCATTACTTACATCAAATCTGTACTACTCAAGCTAAAACCTTGCTCTCCTTCCACTGACAATCTATCTCCTACATTCCTCAAACTTGCTGCTGACTCAATTGCCTATCCTGTATCTATACTAATTAATCAATCTATTCTGGAATCAACTGTCCCCACCCTTTGGAAATATTTCTTCACTATCCCTCTTCATAAAGGTGAAAACTCCACTGACCCCTCAAACTACCGACCCATTGCCATTCTGTCCCCCCTCTCCAAGATATTAAAAAAATGTATTCACTCACAGCTTCTCAATCACCTCCTCACAAACCACTTACTTACCCCTACCCAACATGGATTTCGTCCTCACCATAGCACCACCACTGCCCTCCTCTCCTTCACTCATATCATTGCAGAGGCCCTAGACAACAATAAACTCATTTCCTGTCTCTTCCTAGATCTCTCCAAAGCCTTCGATACTTTCTCTCATCCTCTACTACTATCCAAACTCGCAAATCTCCACCTATCCCCCTCCGCACTTGCCTGGTTTAATAGTTACCTATCTGGCAGGGAACAGTCTGTCAAATGGCTCTCATTCTACTCATCTTTTCTTCCCATCTCCACTGGTGTTCCCCAAGGCTCCATCTTGGGACCCCTTTTGTTTAACATCTTCACCAATGATCTTTACACCTCATGCAAAGAATCCTCCCTTATTCAGTATGCCGATGACTCTATACGTATATCTATCTCAAATAACATTCCTGAACTACACTCCCTGACCCAACAGGCCCTACTATCCACTGAACAATTGCTCTCTCACAACCTATTGATCCTAACTCCCAAAAACACCAAACTGCTACTTTTCCTTGCCCGTTCTCTTTCTCATCACAAAACCTCCTTTTTATTACATCTTCTAACAATACAAATATCCAACCTGACACCCACACAAAACTTCTAGGGGTCATTATCAATGAACTCAAGTTCAACCTACACATACTCCAATGTATAAAAAAAACAAACCAGAAACTAGGTCTGCTATATCGGAGCAAAAAATTCCTAACCCCTGAATCTAGACTTACCCTGGGCCAGGCACTCCTCCTCCCCTCACTCTTATACACCGCCCCAGTTTTTACCAATATCCAGGGCTCCACTCTAAACAAACTGCAACAGACTTACCATAAAATAGCCAGATTCATTACTAACTCCCCATACAACTCACACCACTACATTTCTTTAAACTCTCTTCAATGGCTTGAACTTCCCCAGTTTCTGCTATCTTATCAATTTCATATGCTACACTCTATTCTTTATAAACCCTCCTTCTGTCCATTTCTATCTTCCTTAGTCTCCATCTACATCCCATCCTGGACCCTCCATACTTCTAACCAACAATTACTTGATATATACCACCCAAAAAGGTCAGTAGGCAAACTACTCTACAAACACTCCCTTGCCCATGCTTGGAACAAACTTCCCCTTGACTTGCGTTCAATCTCTCACACCTCACACTTTAAAAATGAACTAAAAGCTTATTTTCTCAATTTCAGAACCTGCCCTTGCCATGACCCTACCTAGTCTTCCTTCCCTTTATGTACCCTCAAAAGGACCATACTTAGTACCTCATTACACCTCTCTCTCCAGTGTGTCTACTATGCATTTGCACACTTTTATACAAACAAAAAATGTTCATTGTTGACCTATTGAACTAGATCAATGTAAAATTGTTACTTAGCTTCTTTTTAATGCAACTTTAACTTTATGCATGTATCCCAACATATGTGAATCGTTTTGCTATAACTGCTATTATATCAATATTGTCTAAAATTGTACTTGTTTTAAAATGTATTACTGGAGCATTTCTCCTCGGGTCTCCACTGAAAATGGGCCACAAGCCCAGTTGGACAAACCCGGTTAACAAATGTTAATAAATAAATAAATAAATAAAATGTCATTATTTGGTCATTATTTATTGAGTTCAATCCTCTGTGCTTTGTCAGAAAACAACAGATTTTATGAAGAAATGACCAAATATCTGAGGCCAAAATCTTGATATTCTACAAAAATCTGTATAGTCCGGAGATTGTCATATCTCACAAAGTACTGAGACATATATTGTTGGAACATTTTGTTAGGCAGAAATAAGGTTTCACATGACAGCAAGAAATTCATCTATGAGTGTGAGTTTTAATAATGACAAATGGAACACTAAGGCCATAAAATAAATAAACGATACAAAGAAAAAAATAATGACAAATAAAGAATAAAAAATTTAATGACAAATAAAAATCCCATTCAGTAAGTGTTTTCATCTTAAACAAGACTTCTTCAGAGTCTGAAAAAACAGGATTTTTATTTGCTTTTAAATTTTTTATTCTTTATTGGCCTTTTTTTCTTTGTATGGGTGCAGGTTTATTAAAATATTTACAAAAATATGAAAACATATACATAACTGTATAATCATTAATATAAATAACACTGAATATCTCTAAAGATGCTCATCTTGCTGCACAGGTATCAAAAAGAGCTTTTTTCAAGAACATTTAAGGTTTTACCTGTTGTCTTGCAACAGTTTGTAAGTCACTTGGTTTTAACAATATTAAGTGCATATGGAAATATTGTCTATTTTCATAATTACTAACAAAGAGCTAGCAAAATTTCAGATATAATGTGAAATAAGTAGACACTGACAATGAATTTTCCTGTAACCCTACCATGGCATTTCATAACATACCCATCAATAACATATAATGTTCTCAGCTATGTAAATATGAACAGAAATATGAGAATATGAATAAATGACAAATTAACTGACTCATTTCTCTACTGTAAGACTTCCTATATTAAGAATCTTAGTGTCACTGTGTTAATAACTCCTTGCACTTTCTAATATTGCCTTTTTATTGGCTGATAAGTTACTTGTTTAAAGAAGACAAGACAAAAAGGTTCTGGACTCCATATGGAACTATAGGTGTGAACTGGAACTATACAAAAAAGGTGCTATAGATTTGTATGGGGTAATACACAGCTTTTTCTAAGAAGCCATTTGATTTATTGCTGCATGTTGAAGGCAGTAATTGATGCAATATACCACTGAAATTCTTAAATTCTTTAATACTAAGCATTTTCCAGATGAGTGTGTCCCAATAGTAAATATATCTGGCTACTTCTACTCACTTTATACAAATTTTTTTTTTTTCTTTCAACCAAGTTTTACATATTGCAATTAATGTTCCAATGACTGATAATAAGATACTCAAATGTAAAATACCTTTGAAATCTATGTTTTATTTTATTAATACAAACAAACATTAAAATATTATTTTTCTAATAAAGAACATGGGATAACTATATCTTGACTGTTGGTGTGCAATGCATACATTTTCATTGCCTATGTACTTTTTTCAACAACATTTAAAAATAATGCAAGCTCACTTTCATGTAGAACACATTTTGGAAAGATATTATACCAACAAAATATATTTGTGTTCTTAGCAGATGTTATTTTTGTCATACTGAACAAATGCAGTGCCTTTCTTTTATTCTAAACAGAAAAACTCAGAAATGCCACAGAATGCGAGCTTTCAGGGACCATTTTGACAAGACATGACCTTTTTTACAGAGATCATGTATCTGAAATGGTTTAAAATGTTCTTACACAGGAATAGACTTGCGTAAACAGCTATGCACTATACAAAGTACACAGTATTAGATTAAATGAAAAGAAAAAGGCTGCATCTTGCATGTGCAGGTCATTTTACATTTATCATAAGTGTTTTTGTTAAGACATGACATGACAAAAATGCTGTATTTTTGAAGTGTTATATTATTTTAGCTCAAGTATTATCTCAATAAAGAAAAAGAAAAATATGTGATATTTACTGACATTGTCAACTAATGTAAGTGTCACATTTATATGTTTCCAAAAGTGACTGCACAGAGCAGTCTAACTATGTAAACCTATTAATGGTTCCACTCGACTGGATTAAATATCTGAAACAGACTGAAATGTGCTGCCAACACTCTCCGAAAAATATCACTTGCATCTATTACGGGACTAGGTATGTGATATTAGATTTTAAGATAAGCAGACATCCTTATCGTCATATATGTATAATTTCATATTGCCTGTATTATACATGTATTTAGATAATCATGAAATACATAGATAAATATAGAGTGCTTTTAAGCAATAACCCATGAGTGGGTGTGGGTATATCAGGATTTACCCATGGTTGGTATGGTTTGATCACTAGGGTGAAGCCTGAGTGATTTAACAAAGCCAACCAAGGGTACATTTTGATATACTCACTCCCACTTATGAGTTACTGCTCTTATACAATGACATTATTTAAGAAAGAAATTTCCTACCATTTTTAAATAATGTCTTTGTATAATGGTACCATAGTGTTCCTTCATGTTGTTTCTCATTCTTCCATGTTTTCTGATGTACTACATATGCATACAGGTGTTATGTCCCCATGCCTGGACAGTACATTAGCCCTGCTGAAGAGAAGCAATGGAGAAAAAGAGAATCTCTGCTGCTATTTTTAGTGTGCATTTTTTGAAGGAAATGTGCTAATCAACATTTATACTAATTTAACTCATTGTTATTTTCTGTTACCTTATGTTAAGTACATTACTATATCTTTATTTGTACATATTTGCTGAAATTAACCTCTGTAATCCTATACACCATGTCCAACTGTATATCATGTTCTATTTGTAAACTATTTTTTACATTGTTAATTATGTTTCTGTCTCTAGTATTTTTCTCTGTGTGGAGCTTTTCTCCCCAGGCCTCTGCTGAAAAAGGACATGTTGTCCAGTCAGACTATCCCAGTAAACAAATGTAAAAAAAAAAAAATATGAAGCCTAAATCTTAAATTGCTGTATTAATTAATGACCTCAACCCTACTGTCTTGCTAGAAAACTAAATTTTTATGCAAACATCCAGACAGTTAAGATGTATGTGTCTGCCAATATTTAAGGGGGGACAGCATAAAAATACAAGGAAAATCTGGTAGGTTTCTATTTCTTTACTTTGGCAGAATGTGCCTGATTTTTATTGTATTTTTCTCTGCCCTCTGTAGCATATTCCAATAGAAACATCTGGCCACTCAATGATATATTAGCAGCCAAACTTTTTTTCTTGCCATATGCTCAGTCTCAATTTACAACAGCCATGCTGGTTAGCCTGTCCAATCAGTGTGCACATTTTGAAAAAAAATGATCTGTCATTGTATAATAGCTGATCAGTACAGATATTTCTGGATACATATTCCACTCCAACAAAGCAGAACAGTGACAGACTATTAATTACATTAAAAATAAGTAAGTAAAGTAATATGGTAAGGCCTGAGCAGGCTATCATTTGTAATATTTAAAGTATATATTTTTCATACTTATTCTGTCAGGCAGACACACTACTTAGACTATAATTTCAAGAAGGTAGAGGTATAGGCTGTTATTCTGAAGATAGGTTTGCCATACTGCCCTTTTTAATTTTGATTTTTTTTTTTAATGATGGGACTGTGACAAAGGGAGATACTGCCAGTACAGCTATCTGGAATTTGTCATTTGTGAATATCAACAGGATCTATATAGGATGCTTGTGTTACAAATGTATTAGAACTGTAGGTCATGTGTACATCAAACTGGTGTATACAGACGTGTGTTAAAAAATAAATTTTGTAAAGTACTGAGTTTGAAGATGCATCCAAAGTGTGCCCTACTGGAATTGAACATAAATGTACATGCTTAATTGTAACTGTTTAAATGTATATATTTTAACACCAGAAACTAGAATACAGGAGATTAACTTCGGAAAAATAGCTGAAATTAAATTAATTTATGGCTACACAATAAAACAATAATATCTTTCAGTTTCCATGCAGCAAGGAGAGACAATGTCTAAATCTTGGGAGATTTCTGTACTGTCTTGGAAGTGTTTTATTGTTTTCTGACTTCCATCATCTGCCAAAGATCTGAGGAAAGGCCCTTGTCTGTATTTTTACAGGTAGATGCTAAATACTCCCAGCAGTGGGGGTTTCACCTGGGACAGTCAGATGACAAGAAATAATGTAATTCTGCAAGCTATCCCAGCAGTAATAATTGAGATATTAATTTGAAAACTCTTTTGGTGAGGCACAGTATTCTGTATTCTGTTTTTGACCTGACATCAGCTAAAAAATCCATTCACCACATCTGCCTTGTTCTGAAGCAAGGTTCTAGGGAATTGTCTAATTCTCTTAGATTTCTCTTAGATATAGTCAGGAATATAGTGAAACAGTTTAGATGTGTTTCTTTATTTATCAGAGACTGTCCTGCAATGTTGTTTTAAATATTTCCTGTGGTCTTGAATTTTGATGTCACTCTGAATATATATTTAGTATTGTGTTGTTCTTTTATTATTTATTATTAAATATATTTAAACCTTTCATTGTGGCTGCTCTGTGTAGAGATAATTAAATTCTGAGAGTACTTGCATATTTACTTGGTGACACTGTGTAGGCCACTCCAAATAGCCTTATTCTTGGTCAAACTACCACTTGTATTAATAGTAACATTACACATCAAGATTGGACACCCTATAAGGGCCTTAAAGCAGCTGATAAGGAGTCGGTTGGTGGCAGTGATAATTACTTTATAGTCTGGGGGAAAAGGGTCATAGCTAGTAAACCTGTGCCAGGCTTTCCCAGGTGTGTGTGTGTGTGTGTGTGTCTAAAACAAACCTCAGAGAGTGGCAGGGACACGAAGCACAGGAGACAAACATATCTTTAATTGAATCTATTTTTAGGTTTTCCACTCAAACTTTGGTCATTGTGAGGGAATACGTCAGTATTTTGGGTCTCATAGCATCTAGGATTCTCATAAAAACCCTGACATAACTCCAGATGAGAAAAATACAATGGTAGGAAACCTCTTGGGCACCAGCATCCTTTGTATTTTCAAATCCCAGTGCTGGGCTTTGTCACAAAATAAATTACTTGGTGGAGACAGCAAATATCCTTAAATCCAGGTCTCCCCTTCTCCATCTCTGTTCCAAAGTAGTCAGTCAGCACTAATGCCTTGGACTTGACTTATGGATCAGTTTCAGGAGGGGCTAAAAGTTTAAGGTGTGGGGGACACCAAGGACAGAGGCAAACACATGAATGTAAAGGGGACACTTGCCCAGATCAAGGCACTCAACTATCTGATATTTTTTTTCTCTCCAGGACTTCAAGTTGTTACAGAAAATACCATAGTCATGTGATACATCAACAAGCAAAATGCATTTCATCTATATTTGGGGCTATACCTTAATGCATTTCCTGCTATATAGGAAAGTCATACAACCATCCATTATTTAAACTGAATATTAAGCAGGTTTTCAAAATTATCACAAAATTAGGCATACATAAGCCTTTATTTGGTATATGAATAAATAAGACAATATATAAAACAGTACTTGATACTTTTTAGTAATGTTTTCAAAGAACTATAGTTTAACATGCAGGCTGATACTGTGTTAAGATTTTAAGATCATATAATTTTAAACATAAGCACTTACAAAGGTGATGTCAAACTTTGATTATCATTTTAACTTGTCAGTGCTGTGAAACCTGAATCTGTAAATTGTCATTATATATATAAAGGCTTAGGTGTGTTATAATGTCACCTCAGTACAAAATATTCTCTATATACATTTCATGTTAACCCTAAAAATACATCATTATCAGTTCTTTATGCAAACTAAATACTACCAAGCTTCACTGAAAGTTTTAATACAAGGCTTTTGCAGTCATTACTACATATTAGCTCTGGAAAGGAAGACTCCTGTTTGTCGAGTCCAGTTCTGTTGAAATTCAGTGTCCAGTTTCTTTACACAAACTTCTACTGCACTGACTGTGGATTTGATTGAAATTGCACATAATGGTATCCATCAGGCCAGAGTTCTTACAGTAAAGGAAGAGGGTAAGATTTTTAGCACTTTCCTTTCTTCATTTCATACAATCTCATATACAGTATTTTTAGAATTCATTGGGTTGGAAGAAGATCCCCTATAACAGGAAAGCTGAGGGACAGAGATATCCTACAAAAACAATAACTTTTGAAGATTTGTGTGTAATATTTTGAGTCCTATTGTCATAGTGCTGAATGATATCTCATGATTAAGTCTAAATAAATATTACATTTTCAGTCCTAAACAGAAGATTTTAGTCCATACTTTATGTAATTTCAATGCAAATGTGATAATACTTGAACGTACAGCTCCAGACATTCATAGATTGGTACTAGGCTATCAGCCTAGGGCCTGTACAAGCCTAGCCATAACAATTCCCTGCTATTTCTTCCCTTGACCCCTGTCTAGCAGGGTGACTGAGATGATCCCTCGGGTAAATTTCCTATCTCCCATCCAGTCATCAAGCTTCCTTTTGAAGTGGGCCAAGGAGGTGCTCTGCTTGACATGTATGCTCCAATTTTATTTTCTGAAACTTCAAACAACCCAAATAACCTTAAGCTATATTAAGACTTCTTCAGGTAGATGTACTCTTTAAAGCCAAGCTAATCTTTCAATATATGTTTGTTATTGTACTGTGCTACACTATCACGTACTACAGTAAATTACAGCAGGGTGGGGGGTAACTAATTGGGCTTTCTATACCATTTTATACAATCTTCAGCTGTATGCAGTCATAATGAAATGGGATCTGCTTTACTCCACAGTTATGAATGGTGATCCATATCTATGAATGATCATCCTGAATGATGGTGTACAATACACAGGTTACTAAAGTTTGTCTCATCAGACTACTTCAAAAACAGTTATTTCGATTTAAATAAAGAAAAGAGTGAACAATAAGAGATAAATCACTAATGTGTTATGTCACCTCTTAAAAGTTAGGGATAAGATCAAATCAGCTTGGAAGAAATCAAGTGCCCGGTAATATTCCAAGGAATATAACTACAATTATGTGGATAGCAGCACTTATTTTATTTATTTACACTGGTTTATTGAGAAAGTCCGACTGGGCCAGAAGCCCATTTTCAGTGGAGGCCTGGGAGAAAAGCTCCACAGAAATATAAAAAATATACAGTGGATATAAAAAGTTTGCCACCCCTGTTAAAATGCCAGGTTTTTGTGATATAAAAAAATTAGACCACAATAAATCATTTAAAAACTTTTTCCACCTTTAATGTGACCTATAACCTGTACATTTCAATTGAAAAACAAACATATCTGTTAGGGGAAAAATATAAAAAATAAAAAACGTACAATACGCTGGTTGCATAAGTGTGCACATCCTTAAACTAATACTTTGATGAAGCCCCTATTGATTTAATTACATCATTCAGTCTTCTTGGATACACACCTGCCATCAATTAAAGAGACTCTGATTAACCCCAAATAAAGTTCAGCTGTCCTTGTAGGATTTTTCTGACATTTACTCAATTGCCTGCTACAGCAAAAGCCATGGTTCGCAGAGAGCTTACAAAGCCTCAACGGGATCTCATTGGTGAAAAGTATCAGTCAGGAGAAGGGTACAAAAATATTTCCACAGCATTGGATATACCATGGAACACAGTGAAGGTAGTCTTCAAAAAGTGAAGGAGAAAATATGGGACAACAGTGACATTGTAAAGAACTGGATGTCCCCCCAAAATTGATGAAAAGACAAGATGAAAACTAATCAGGGAGGCTGCAAGAGACCTACAGCAACACTGAAGGAACTGCAGGCATTTCTGGCAAGTACAGGTTGTGTACTACATGTGACAATGATCTCCCATATTCTCCAAATGTCTGGAGTATGGGGTAGGGTTGCAAGACGGAAGCCTTTTCTTACACAGAAAAACACCCAGGCCCAGCTGAAATTTGCAAAACAATACAGCAAGTCTCCCAAAAGCATGTGGGAAAATGTGTTATGGTCTGATGAGACCACGATTCATCTTTTTGGCCACAATTCCAAAAGGTACGTTTGGCGTAGAAATTCACTTTCCTGATGTCACACAGATGTTGCATAATCAGATCACAAACTAATCTCGCTGGAGGTCCTCATCCCACCCCCACCTGAAATAAAAAAGACCACAGTAAAGAACTTCTCGAAAGCCGACTTCACACTTCTAAAGACTAGTGTGGTCTCCTTTAAGGGCCCCGAGCCGGCGGAAAACAATACTCAAGCCGCTGAATCACTTACAAATGCCTTCTACCAGCACCTGCAGGACTGCATGGATAAGGCAATCCCAAGCAAAACAAAGACTCTTTGTACCAAAGGCAAGCGTCCAGTCTGGTGGACCCCAGCCATAAACAAACTCTACAACAAAAGGAGGAAGCTACTACAAGATAGAGCAAAATCCTTAAAAGGTAAGACACCCTTGATCACTATAAGTAAAAACTAAGAGCTCTCATAAAATCATCCAAAGCAAATTTCAAGAGAAAAATAGCTAAAGACTCAAAAGACAATCATAAGGCCTTCTTTAGCTATGTTAGAAACCTGGGAGGAAACTCCCAGATATGCTCAGAACTAGTTCAAAATGATGTGAAGATTACTGATCCTACAGACATTGCCAACATACTGGCTGACAGGTTCAGTGCAAACTTCTCCCCCGGCCCCAAAAGGAGAGATATCTATACCAAACGATTGCAGCCCCCCAAACATCTCCAACGCCCAAGTGAGAACTGCTCTCTCCAAAGCAAAAAACACAGCATCCATGGGACCTGATGGTGTCCCCGGCTGTGTGCTCCACGAACTCAATGAGGAATTAAACCCACAGCTAGGACAGCTGTTTAATCAAAGTCTTACCTCTGGATACATAGCCAGGGAGTGGCGCACTGCAACTGTGGTCCCACTTCACAAAGGCGGTGCCTCCACCGACCCTGGAAATTACCAGTCCATTAGCTGGACAAGCCTTATCTGCAAAGCCATGGAAAGGATCATAATGGACCTCATAAATAATGACATAGGGAATTTGCAGACTTTGGATCCAACCCAGTTTGGCTTTGTCAAAGGCAGATCATGCCTTTTAAACTTGGTTGACTTTTTCGAAACAGTCACCAAAGCCATTGATGAGGGAAAGGCAGTCCATACAGCCTACCTCGATCTGGCGAAGGCCTTCGATACAATACCCCACTCAGGTATCATTGAAAAACTCATCAGCTTAAATGCTAACCCATACATCACAAGATGGGTTGCAAACTGGCTGAGTGACAAAACCCACAGGGTCAGAGTTGCTGGTGCCATGTCAGACTCAAAGCCTGTCACAAGTGGTGTCCCACAGGGCTCAGTCCTGGGCCCACTCTTGTTTGGCATCTACTTTTCCGAAGTACAAGCAAACACAGGAGGGTTATGGCTGACAAAGTTTGCAGATGACTGCAAACTGGGCGCCATAGTAGAAAACACATCTGACACAGATATTCTTCAGAAGGGTCTCACAGAAACGGATAACTGGTGCCAGAGCCACGGCCTAAAGTTAAATGCCAAAAAATGCATAGTCATACCCTTCGGGAAAAACAAGGTTACCCCTAGCTACCAAATAGGTGGCAATCCACTGAGCACAGAAGAAGTTATCAGGGATCTGGGGACCCAGGTTGATAGTAGTCTGTCATTCGACACCCATGTAGCTAAAGTAGTTAGGAAGAACTTCTACATTGCCCACCTCATCATGAAGGGATTCTCATCTAGATCAAGGGAGGTCATAGTCTCCCTTTACTCATCACTCATCAGACCAATGATTGAGTACAATGCCCCATTCGGAATGTATCTGACCCGACACTTGCAGCAGCTAGAGAGGCCACAAAAGTTCCTCACCAAAAGGATAAAGGGTCTCAAAAATCTGTCCTATGCTGCCCGACTGAAAGAACTCCAGCTCTATTCGGTCGCTTACCGCTTGCTCAGAGGTGACCTTTGCCTAACATACAAGGCCATGTCAAACCCAGATTTGATGAATATGCTTCACCTCAAAAAATCTAGATCCATCAGAGCCACAAGGGCGGGAGACTTAAACCTCGACACGGCTATTAATAGGACGTGCTGGAGGGATAGATTCATCACTCAAAGACTCCCCATGCTGTGGAACAAAGTCCCGGTATATGTGAGGCAGAGCACCTCGCTGGCCTTGTTCAAGAGAAATCTTGACCAATGGATGGGAGATACAGATATACACCAGGGATTACCTCAGCGTCACTGCTCGATAGAGGCACAGCAAAATAATGGGTATAGTTCCCCATACTAAAGGGGTGGCGTAAGCCACAAAACGATGGGCTAGGCTTGTAAATGCCCTCGGGCAGATAGCCTAGTATGAACCTATGAACCTATGAACCTATGAATATGTGCTTTAAGCGTAATTGTATATTTACTTTCAACTTGTATGCAGACTGTAGATCTAAGAATTTAGATTATTTAGCTAGCTGTAGATCATGTACCTCTTTCTATATTGGCAAGATTACCAGAATCCATTAAGAACGTATTATGCAACATCTGGGTGACATCAGGAAAATGAATCTCTTTAATGCTTTAGCTAAGCACATATCCAATAATGAAGGGCACACGTTTGAATTTATAGTACTGCAATCGGTATCAGATAATAAGAGGGGCGTGTGATATTAACAACAGAGTACAGCTACCTGAAATGCAGTGGATAGCAAGAATGCAAGCAGATCACCAGGAATTAATGTTACTATGCCTTAAAAACCTGTTCTTAAGAAACGTAGATCACATCAGTGACTTAATAATATATTATTAAGTTAATATAAATATTATAACTTAATAAAAATAAGAGGGCATGTGATATTAACAACAGATTACAGCTAGCTGAAATGCAGATAGCAAGAATGTAAGCAGATCACCAGGAATTAATGTTACTATGCCTTAAAAACCTGTTCTTAAGAAACGTAGATCACATCAGCGACTAAATTGTTTTAATTAGTTTTTATTGGTTGTTTTATTATTGCTAAGATATTTAAACTTGGATGCAATGTTTGTCTGTTATATGGATCTGAAGAATCACTTTGTGTGAAAGTGCTTATCCTGATATAATTTTAATAAACTATATATGCTATTAGCTGTGGTGGTCACTTGGAGCTTGGAGTTTTTTGTTTTTACATTTGGAGTTTGTTCTCCTTGGTGACCTTTGGTTACTGTTGGTTGCATTTCTTATTCAAATTATCATTCTTCTATACTCTTCCCTGATATGACTGATTTTATAGGATAATGTTCCTTTAGTATGTATATATCCAAACAATCATGCAACCAGTATAGCACCAGAGGTTCCTAACTAAAAAGATCACACAACTAAAGACTCTTGTATAATAAAATAGGCTTTAGGCTCTATCCATCTACTCTGTGTTTTGGTTAACATTCTGCTCGGTTAAGTACAAAAAGCTCCTTGTTCTCCTATACCTCCACAAAATGAAGCATATACTCCACAGACACTCAGTCTAAGGACTGTAATCTCCACCAACAATGAAAAATGACACATTGAAGGCCATATTTAGTAGTCATTGCTTTCCCATCTCTGGAATAATCTCCCATTACATATAAAACATAGTAATATCCTTGCTTCCACTATGGAAAAGTTTGACAGCTGGATAAGTTCAAATAAATTTCCACTGGGCCCTTTGGGAAAAAACAATTTCCCATGAATTATCGCATTGATGATAGTCCACTGAACACAGAAGGCATTATATGAGATCTGGGAACACAGGTTGACAGCAACCTCTCTTTTGACCACCACATTGCCACTGTGGTCAGAAAGTCCTTCTATGTGGCACATCTCATTACTAAGGGCTTTGCATCAAAGAAGAAAGAGGTCATTGTTTCCCCTCTACTCTTCTCTCATTAGGCCAATCATCGAGTCCAATGAGCCATTTGTCATGTACCTCACTAAACAAATACAGCAACTGGAAAGGCCACAAAAATACCTCACAAAGAAGATCATAGGCCTTAAACATTCATCCTATATGGACAGACTCAAAACACTAACTATTCTCTGTCTCGTATCACCTACTTAGAGGCAATGTCTGCTTGACTTACAAAGCCATGTCTGACCCAGCTCTGTTAGAAATGCCATATCTAAAGAAATCCCAATCCCTCCACACCACACACTCCAGAGATCTCAACCTCCTTACCACAATCAACCAATCAACAGAACATGCTGGGGGGACAGGTTCATAATCCAGAGACTGCCCATGCTATGGAATAGACTTCCCATACATGTCAAGCAAAGCACCTCATTGTCCCTCTTCAAGAGAAATCTTGATGAGTGGATGGGAAATAGAAAATTCACCCCAGGGATCACTCCCATGGCTTTACTCGACAGAGGCACTGGGAACTAAGGTCGGGTGGCACGATGGCAGGGTAATCCTCTGGGCTAAGGTTCTAAAGGCTCCAGGGCTATTAGCCTAGTATACACCTATGACTTGTCATCCTGGAGGCAGGAGGTATCGTATGAGAGTGGTTATTGGTAAGCTGGACATGGTCCATCCACCAAGCATGCCATATACAGTAAATTCTATGAATCTATGAATGTGCTTGATCTGTCCATGGAAAAAAGCAAAAAGGGCATTAGCTTGGATATCAGCAAAATAAATGCCAAATGGGGGAGAGCATAGCATGGATCCTCACACACAGGAATCGGTGAAATGGAAACAAAAGTACAAAGTTTATAGCTACAAATATATGTGCGATGACGTATAAGCCTGAGGTGGTGTCAACTATCTGTAAAATTAGATACACTACCAAATGGTACACTCAAGGAGAGGGAGCTTGGGAAAGTACACACAAACTGAGATGCATGTTACATGCAGTGACAGAGAAATTTGAAATCGTGACCATAATCTCTCATAAGAACTAGGAACTGCCCAGCAACCCCCCCCCTCCCCCCAAAAAAATACATTGTTATAGAATTAACAGTCAACAACAGCACACAGAGTACACATGTTGGAACTGACATCTGTCGAACCTAGTATGCCCTGATATGTCTTAAGGGAAACAAACTTTATCAGGATATTACTTTTAAATAAGCATCTAGTTTAAAAAAAGCAGAATGAAACACACAGTGCACATTGGTAGAATCCTAATCTTAATGATGAAGGCTTTTCTCACTATTGTTCATGCTGGAGTTATTGAAAAATTAGACAAACTTGGTGTAAATCCCATTATATTTTGCATACTTCCAAGCCAGTATCCAGAAGAGTGGTTGACCAAGTTTGCTTATGATTACCAGCAGGGTACTGTTATCAACTTATCCACGGATACCAAACAGCTCCAGCAACAGGTGGACTATGCACAAACCTGTGCATATCATAGAAATCTCCTTCATTAGACAACCCATGGAATGCACAATCCTGTTCTCTACATTTTGTTATGCCTAATTCAGTGGCTGCTTTTTTCTACAGTGGTATGAAGGCACTGGATTCTCTCTGATGAAGACCACCCACATGCAAATACTTTGCCAGTGTCAGATGTGTGTGTTAGAGTGATTCAAAGAACACAGCTATCACTGTTTTGTGACACTGAAGTCATAACAAGTGACACAGACTTCTGGTGGCATATACCAATTCATTTTTATTGCAGAAGTGAGGTTGCTAGTGTTGTTGTAGGCAAGCACTGTAAGCCACATGTGTGTATGCTTGTGCATGTATGTATTTATGTATGTATATGTAGGAAAACTATGGCAGCTGTCTAGATGTTTATTAGATTTTGTGTGTGTGTGTGTGTGTGTGTGTGTGTGTGTGTGTGTGTGTGTGTGTGTGCGCGTGTGTATTAGTAGGCACCTATGTGACTGAGTATTGCCTATACAGCACTGTTAGCCATATTCCTCTGAAACATGGCCAGACTCAATTGTGGCAGGAGGACCATTAGACAAAGTAATTTCAGTTTGCCTTAATATACTATTGTCTATACAACCTTTATCATCTGAAGATGATACAACAAACAGTACTTATTCTATTTATACTCTACTTGATATAGCTGCTGAGACAAGAAAAAGCAGCAGCTTACAGCACTATAATACATGGACTTCAGAGACAGAATGCTGTCTGAAACCAAACAATATGAGACAGAGACTTAAAAAAACATTAATATTAGCCTAAAATGCTATAAGAAAACATGAAGCAAAATGTATTTTAAGCTTTCTACACTGCTGATCAATCTACTAAATGTCTTGAAAGGGTTCCTTCTTGCATGCTTTTTTCATAGTCAACAGAAGTATTATTAGGAATTGGTTTCTTTCAACATTTTAGATGGTGAGATATTGTACTACATCGGCCTAAGTCTCCAGTTTTGAAACAAAATATTTCACCTATAGCCTGCCTCTGAATCACTAGAAATATGTTCAGCCAAAGGTGGAGCACAGTAATTAAGGCAACATAATTTAAAACTTCTCCAGTATAATTCCTAATCGCATGCAAGTTTATAGCAAATAGACTGGCATCATTCCAGAGAGAGACTTAATATTGAATATCTGAAGACAGTTAATGTTACAGGAATTTTCTTTTAACTGACAAATTTTTATGAAATGGCATCAAATCAATGCAGAGTAATGCATTCCATTTATCATTCTTGTTTAACATAAACTATTTTGCTAATTCTCATTTCTTCAACTCAAAGAAACTTTTTTTTTAATTGGTTGGTAAGCAGCTATAATACCAGCTATTGTAATCCATTACTAAGGCTAACCCAATTTAAAACGGGCAGAGAGAGAGAGAGATAAGCTTTTTTCTCAAATATCAGTGGTAATATTGCCATGGCACACTCTTGTAATAGAAAAAGGATAGACAATATAAATATATATATATATATATATATATATATATATATATATATATATATATATATATATATATATATATATATAATTGTCTGCTAGATTTCTATGGGTTTTAATTGCTATGTTGGTAGGTTTGTCAATTTGGCATTGCCTAAAACAGGCTCTGGGGTTGGGGGATAAAGTTTCAGTCAATACTCAGAAGCCTAGGGAGAGGCAGGTGTAGACCATCCATTGCAAAGCAACATTTTTTTAACCATGTTCTCCCATGTTGACAAATACTGACTCTCACAGGAAAGATGCCAGAAACTAAGCCAATTATTTAAGTCATTTATCTTTTGTTCAAATTGTGCCATCATCTTTGGTGAATGCAAAATGTTGCTCAATGCAAGGCACATACCTGCCTGAGACATATTCACAGAGATTAATGAGGACTCTTTATATAGTCCAGGGAAGTAAGTCTCAGATCATTAGCGCCCACAAAGACTATGACAGAGCCATACTGGTACCTGTGGTACAGTGACTTATGTACATGTGTAATTTGGCAGATACTGGCTTCACATAAGCAACTAACTGTTATCTTCTCCTTGTTCAATCTGGTGAGTGGGGGATGGGTGTGTCGTACGATGGAGTCCCCTATGGCAAGAGTCCTGGGTAATGCTTTTGTTTGTCTTATGGGTTCTGCTCGCGAGTCTTTACTAGGTGCAGAGGTAATTGTGGTATTTGGTATTGCTTTTGGTAATTGCTCAGGACAGACTTGGCCATTTATAGGCTTAGGAGGTCTTTGAGGTTTGGGAAGATTGCTTTTAAGTGCCTTAGCATACATTTGGTTTATGTGTGGTGGGTGTAGTTTGTGTTTTTGACAACCTTGTTTGTATGTGAGATTTTTGCCTCCATTTAAACTGTGTACATATGTCTCGCGTGTACTGTTTTTTTTTTTCATTAAGGATTAAATGGCCATCTGTCAACATGAGACAAGTCCTACATTTTCTCTGGATGCCCATATCTACCAAGCTGTGTACAAAGAACTTTAGAAATCCCATAGCTACGTTGTCTTGACCTATATTTGGTGGGCTACTATTGGTCACTGAGAACAAAAACAAATTATCCCAGCAACCAGCAAATGTTACACTCCAGCTTTATTCTTATAAAGACAATTTCCAACGACTAAGTGCTTTTGCCAATGGTTTGGCTTCTTCAGAGTCATTGGAAAATAAAAATCTAACCATGTAAATAATGACATCAATTAATGTGTGAACCAATCCTAAACCTTAAATTAAAATATTCACATATCTAAGTAATCTAAGTATTGCTGACTAGATGCATATAATGGAAGTACAAATAAATAACATATTTTGAAAAGTATTATTGTACTGCCTAAAATAATTGTACTGTCATTTCATAAAATCATCAAAGACCTATATAAAAACACACATTTGAATTCTAACTGCTTATTAATGTAGCAAAATTCAAAAAATAAAGAAATAAAAACAAAATGAATAAAATAAATAAATAAAGTAAATACAATTCATTGGTCACTCACTGGGTTATACAGACATCTCCCTGGGTAGTTTCTTTGACTGGCAAAAGAATAGGTTAGATAGTGCTAAAATTTCACAGTGGTGCTGTTTAATGTGCACACTAGCTACTCTAAGCTTGTCTTTGTACAATGGCTTTCTTTTAACAACACCAAGTTATAAGTTTCAGTTCTAAAGGAAGTTTCACAGATAAAATTTACTTTTGGGGAATTTGTGTCTGTACAGAGCACTGTTAATGTCTTAATGTAATAACACCAAGAAAGACTACTTGCAAGTGTAGTACTACAACAAAACAAATTTAAAAGTTACCTTGACATGGCAATTTGAAGTATCAATGACCTTTAGAAAAAAAATTAAAGGCAAAATTGACAAATAAAGCAAAAATAAACCAATAACACTCTAATCAGTTAACTGAAGTACAAAACAATAAAATAAATATGGCTTATTTATAAATGTTATATCTGTCATGGGTCAAATACATCCTAACAGAAAATAAAGCTGTGCTATCCATTTGATGAGTTATATAATGCAGAGAACTACTTAAGTTTATAAATTCAGAGTCTCATAGGTTAAGTACTAGACAATCAGTCTGCAAACCATTATAAACCTATCTATTAACCTATACTCAGAATTTCCCTCTAGTCTTAATAACAGCCACACAAAATAGGCCAGGAGAGAATATTAGACTGCCCATTTAATTATCTAGGTTTAACATTAAGGTAGCAAGAGTGTTTGTTCGAGAGGTGGGGAATGCACTGATATATGAATCTAGAATGCAGTGTCCTATTTATCTGTTGATGAATGCTTACTTTCTTTAACTGGGAATTTGGAGAAAATTTGTTCTGCTAAGCAATAGGAGTACCAAAAAGAGATGGGTCTTTCATGGCCTGAAAGGTTCAACACAGATCTTAGTAGAGAAGTCTGTAGGAGACTGTGTGCATGCACATATAGCTGCCTGTCCACTAATCTTTTTGAGTTATGATTCTGTGATGTCTGTTAAACTGACTGATGTATTTAGACAAATATATGTCAAAGGTGGCATTAAAATTAATAATGGATGTGATGATGTACAAGTAAATGTGAATTAAGGCTTCTCTGATTCTAAAGGAAATGACTATGGAAACTACATAAGACAGCTATTGGGCCTACCCGATTACTGTTGAGAACTGATGATTAAAAGATAAGGAATTATCAACAAAAGTGCCTAGATGTCAACAGAGATATATGCAACAGTGTCTGTTTGGAAACGTGTGTCCATTATGTTGTAAAGGAAAATATTTGTTTTACCAAAATTAGCCATGCTCCATTTTTTTTGTTAAACATTTGAAATTGAATTGCAGTACCATGTCCCAAAATAAGAAGACTAATTCCCCAAAAGTTGGAAATTATATATACTACATCCAAGACTGATTTTTGCTCTATAGTCCCTTTTCTCAGAGGTATGGAAATCTCAGCATTGTTATATAGGTATGGTTGCGGGTGATGAAAGACTTGTCCCCTTGTAAAACAAAACAAAACAAGTTTAAATAAAAAAAGTAATGTTTGATATTTACTCTTCTCCCATACTGTTCATCTTTTTTAAAGTGCTTTATGACTCAGCATTGCAAATCCTGACATTTCAATAAGGAGCTCATTTTTTTCACATTTTGAGATCACATTGTCCTTTCAGTAGTTGTTAACATGGTCTAGTTCATGTTAGAGCAATTTTGACTCAGTGGAAGACTGAATAATTACACCCAATTTACAGCCACATGCAAACTTAGATAATCATAAGCCTTGAGTGTTGTCCTGAAGCACTGAAAAATAAATGTCAATAAAAGAGAGTGGCCGACACTGTTCCTTTTGCATACTACTGGTTACCTTTTTTTTTTTTTTTTTTTAGAATTGACACCTGGGATTCTAACCATATGGGTTCGATCACACAATTGGTAAGATATCCACCACACGATTTAAAGATTTCTATTCAGATTTACAAGCCTGTCAATAATGCCTCCTTTAGGAATAATATAAAAGGACACTACCTACTGCTTCTGTTAGTATTTCCAAAAAATAATGACGTTAAAGAATTTAGATTTTCCTTTGATAAAATCAAATTGATTAGGGTCCAGGTTTTAAAGAGTTTCAATATCCACATTTATGAGGTCTTTGGTAACATCAATAAGTTAACATTTTAGGCTAGTGAGACTAACAGGTCTACAGTTAACAGGGCACCAAGTTCATGACTAGGATTCCCTTGTGCAATAGCATTACAATAGCTATTTTCTGGGCTTCAGGAATGTAATCAGTGGAAAGGCTGAGATTAAAGGCATTAAGCAAGGATTCATATTTGGAGCTGGTAGTCAGGCAACATGGCATATTACAGGATCCATGGCCGAGGTATTCTTATTTTCTGGAAGGGCCTGAAGGAATTTTTCCATAGTAGTCAAAATAGATGGCTGTGCCTGTGGAGTGTGTAGAATAGTTGCAACTGTGGATATGTATAATTTGCACTTAATTTGTCAGCTAGGATACTAGCTATTTCCTTTGGGTCAGAGTGAATTAGAGCTAAACATTGTTAGATTCCCTTTTACAGTTAGAAAAATATTTGCATTGTTTATGGTTTTTAGTTTTAATTAATGTTTAAGTTCATAGTCAGTGCTAGTCTTTGAAATGGTTCCCTTCAGCTCTAATTTTTTTGTTTAAGTGTGCAGAATGAGACCTTGTATTATTTGTTTATTTTTGTGTGTTTACATTTGTTTACCAAGGTAGTAAACCAATATCAGTGAAACATATGCAGGGACAGCCCTGTATGAATAGGGTCACATTGAAAACGGGTTCTTCAAGGCCCAATGGACTATCCTGGTAAACCAACTGCAATAAATAAATAAATAAATTTTCATTTATTTGTATTGGAGCTTATCTCCTCGGGCCTCTACTGAAAATGGACATGTATCCAGTTAGACTAGCCCGGTCAACAAATGTAAAATAAAAATAAAAATAAAATAAATAAATAAATAAAGAAATGAACAAAACATGTTTACAGATACAGGAATATACAAATTTATATATATATATATATATATATATATATATATATATATATATATATATATATATAGGGAAACATGTAATTATGTTTAGCTTTATGCAGAAGATGTAACCATAATAACTCAGATGGTTTATGCTACAAGGGATAACAGCATATCATTATATAGAGAGGGATGGAGAGGTATGAAGACATTAGAAGAGGCAAGTGAGAATAGTTGCAGGAAAATAAAAGTATTAAGTAATTTCTCTTGTTATGTAATTAATATACACAAGTATTCCACCATAGGGGTTTGGTTTTAAATTTCACAATATATGTATTGCAGATATGGACCATCTTATTACTGTATAATTTAATTGGTTGCAGATGTCAGGGGCACAGGTAGCAGCTTTAGCAATGGGATCTATCGGAGGAGGATTCCAGTAGAATTAAGTTACATTGTCAAGTAACTCAAATAGGTTTAATTCTGAGATGTCCATAAGCACAGAGCTATTTGGAATGAAAGTACCGCCAGTTTAAAAGATAAAGCTCAATGATATTTGATTTAACAAGGGAAGTAGACATATTTGTAAGGACATAATCAAGGATATTGGGGCCAGCGGTAGGATTTCTTGCTGTAAAATTTTTATTTATGTCTAGTAAATTTTCAGTATGATTGACTACACATGCTTTTGGCTTTCAAATAGTTTCTAAGTCTTTGTGCTCTTTTTACTGTACAAAAATTACATATAAAAATTGCCTTCATTTCTTTTATTAAAATGTACATTTAGATGACTCGTCATACTTTATGTCCAATTTCTAATATTTATTTATTTCTATTACCATGGAACTTACATAGAGAACATGATTTTTCTTATGAATTATGTAATTTGCAAATATATGTAAATAAGAATGTTTCCCACTAATTTAGCTCTGAAAAAGTATATTTTCTTGTGGACATAACCCACTTAACACAATGCAACAATATAAATTTGGATGAATAATACTCTACAATTAGTATACATTACGTTTACTTCATTTTGAGTAAGAAAAGCCCTGTTTGGAATACCAGTTCTGAATGAACTAGTTTCTATTTAGTGGACAACAAACAAGAGACAATATATTCTGTACCTTAGGCTTCTGTGTGCTTTATAAAACTGGAAATAATAGTAATAGTAATACAGTACATTTAGACTATTCCCCTCATGATAGTCTAATACCATTCTTAAAATATTAACTGTTAAATAAAACAACAGAAATGTGACTAAGTAGTACAAAGGAATCTTATTGTCTTTCCAAAATGCATTCTTACCAATATTATTTTTGATCTGAATCTGCTTTGCATCCCATGAATTACCATGAGCAACAATGTAACCAGTATGTGTGTGTCTGTTTGAATGTGCATGCATGTGTGTGTGTGTGTGTATCTATATGTGATATATCTGCTAAAGTCAGTTTGTTCATAGGTTCATAGGCAAGTACTAGGCTATCTGCCCGAGGGCATATGTAAGCCTAGCCAGAATGTGTTGGCTTTCGCCGTCCCCTTAGATTAGTTCCCAGTGTTTGTGATCAATTACAAATGAAATACAGTAAAACTTTAGTACGGGTTCTAAGTTGGGTCATCTATGTGAACAATTCCAGTTCTCGTGACTGTCATTATACTGGCTTAGAACTAATAGTATGTGAGTTGTTCACAATGTAGTCACTGACACATTGTACAACTATATATACATACATACATATTGGCAGTAGAGTGGTGAAGTAGTTAACATTGTCACCTCACACAAAGAGGTTGCCCAGTTTGATTCTTGACTGGGGTGCCTTCTGTGTGGAGTCTGCATATCCTCCCTGCATTCGCATGGGTATCCTCTCGGTGCTCCCCACACACACACCCACACACACACATATACATATATATATATATATATATATATATATGTATATATATATATATATATATATATGTATAGAGAGAGAGAGAAAGAGAGAGAGAGAGAGAAAGCAAACACTTTTTTCAGTAAAACTGCATTGAATAGATAATAAAAGATATTTCTCATAGCTCAACAACTAATGCACCCAACAGTTCTGTTCAGACTACATAATTCAGTTATGGGCAAATGTTTAGCCTCAGGAAAAACTGATTTAACACTGCATTTTGGATGTACGGTTTACAGACGTAAAATGTATGACACTTAAAATACTGAATTATAATCAGATCTCAGGGTATAACCTAGTTGTTATATGTTCAAGACATAGCTATTAATAAAGTCACCTTGAAAGTGGGGGTAAAAGTGAAGCTAAAGAGTACAATTTTGATACCTACTACTAGGTTGAAGACACACAATAAAGGTGCGCGCGCGTGCGTGTGTGTGTGTGTGTGTGTGTGTGTGTGTGTGTGTGTGTGTGTGTGTGTGTGTGTGTGTGCATGTATATATATATATGTGTGTGTGTATATGTATCACAAGCCTTTATTAGGTAACTACTTTATGACATACCTGTGGTAGTCCTCCCACATGGTGGCATTTCTTAGCAGTGGCAGTGAACCCAATTTTAAAGAAAGATATATCTCTGTTTCTATCAGCTAAACATTAAGCACTTGTCCAATGCAGTGCTTACAAGATCACGTTTGCCACTTTTTTACTTTGCACGCAATCAGTACAAATATCTAACTTCCAACATCAACCCATAAAGGAAAAAGAAATGAACTCTTTGAACTCTATGTGCATATACTACAAACCCTCCTTAGCACAGGTGGTTATCCATTACCCTTTTTTTCCTGCTTTCATCTACATTATTAAGCCATAACTGCACTTCATTACTCATTCTGTATCTACCCAGACCTTCTTTTCCTGGGCTTTCATATACTCTTCTGTAACTCCTTTCCTACTTCTGCCCCTTGAAAAGTCTCTTATCTTCCACTTCCTTGTCATTGCACTATAGTAAACAATAAGCCCACAATCGCCTTCGTACTATCAGGCATTTGCAGCTGATAGTGCAACAACATTATTTTTTTGATAATTTTATTTGCTCTGGCCTCAGTCTATTCATTATATCAACTTCTTTTTGAAGATTCCAAGTACTTCAAAATCCTAAAAAAAAAAAAAAAAAAAAAAAAAAAAAAAAAAAAAAAGTGATCATGTTCCCCTTCCCTCACAACATCTGCAGTAGACAAGTAGACATCCTTCAATGGTTGGGACCATCTTAACTAATCTTGACATATAATAAAAGTATTTACGCAGATACTTCATTGCAAAAATCCTAAACCTCCAGGCTTTTGAAATTTATCTAGGGAGCTGCATAATCTTTTTCTACTATGTTGCAATAATTGGGATCTGCAAGTCAATTTTCCACCTAACCTTCCACCTTTCAGTGTTTCCATATCTCTATTCTTTTATCCAGATTCTTCCAACCTGTATTACTGATGTTATCTTCTTTTCTTCCTTCCTCCTATTATCCATTTCTGATACTAATTATGGTGTTGATGTTGTCTCTTCTGACAGATCTTTATTCTGCTGCCATTTGTGTTCTAGTCCTCTGCTTTCACTCTAATCTCATCTCCAAATGAAATTCTTCATGGAGCCCTTCCCATGCTTTATATCTCCCTCCTCCCAGTATTTGATCCCAGAACCTTATCTTTATCCTGCCTTGTATACCATCTTCATGTAATCTTGTTCATCTGTACCTTCTCCTTTACTCTTCCAATTGGTACTATTCTTACATTCTAAGGTATCCTATTGCATAGGGGCACTGTAGACTAACATCGGGTGGCACGGTGCCTGTGCAATTTTTTGGGGCTAGGCTTATAAAGGCTCCACGGCCATTAGCCCAGTACACACCTATAAACTGTCCCCTCCACCTTAATTTTCATATCTTGCAATACATTGTATCTTTATATCTTCTGACAATGTCTCTAATAGAATCGCTACCATATCTTTTACTTCCAGGAAGCTCATTTCTTTCCTAATTATAATCCTCTTCCACTCTCCCTCATAATCAACATCCATTTATATTATGTTTAAACAAGCTTTCAAATACTGCATCATGTCTGGCACTCTTAATCCAGCCCTTCTTTAATCTCAGTCATTCTCTCCTGTGCCACTCTAGGTTTTTGCCCTTCCCAAATGAATTTGTTACACATTCATTTCACCTTCATCAATAGTGTGTTTTTAAGTAATGCCAAAAAAACTTCTCCTGGATACAAGAACTGAAGAACTATATACACTATCAAAATCTGCATTCTTTGATCCAGTGTTTTCCATTTATCCATCTGCCCCCTTTGCTTTTCTGGTATATTTCTTCATATGCTCTCTTCAATGTTTCTTCCCCCTGTGCCTCTTACCTAAATCCCCAAGGATTTTATTTCTGTACCCAACATCCCTACTACATCTGCTGCTGAATAATTTCAAACCCATCTGTTTATTACCATTAGTCATGTTTTTTTCTTGATTAATCCTAGTTGCCCTATGTGTCTTCTGTAATCCACTATAGTATTAATATATCGTCCCAAGCTGTATCCCTCTCTATTTCTAATTCTTATGGCTTCCACCAAGGGTTCAATATAAACAATAAATAATAGTGAGAACAGTGGACACCAATGTGTCATATACCTTTCTATCTTTATGGGCTAGATAGCCTCACTCTTGCCTTCACTTTGGCATGAGCCCCTTTATATATCATATTTTATATATTTTATTAATTAGTAGTTATTAAGTTTATCCAGTTCTCTGAAAGCTTCACCTTCCTTAGTCTTCTTTCCAAATATCCTGATTCTACCCTGTCAGATGCTTTGTTGGGCATCTAGTGAGGTTACTGCTAGCTCCTCTTTTACTTCCTGAGCACTTTGTATTAATAATAATATTCTTATTGAGTTAGCTGGTGTTCTTCCCCCCACTGGATTCATGTATAATTCTTGGAAGGAGCCTCCTTAATCTCTCTGCTGGTATTATCATAAAACATTTATTATCACAACTTAAGACTGATATCAGTCTACGTGTCTATAGTTTCTCTGAGTCAATCACTTCTTTATGTATGCCCAAACTAATTGCTTCTTTCCACAATGATCAGATGTGTTCCTGTTCCTCAACATCACTGTATAATGTTAGCCGTCGTCTCACAATCTCATTCTTCTGCATTTCTCAGCACTCAATAGGAATTTCATTTCCTGGGTACCTCCATTTTGCTATTCTAATCCAAGTATACTGTATCTTGTATCCCTGCTTATTGTCCAATTTAAGTCCCCTATCTCCTCCTTTGTCAGCTGCTTCTCATCTGTACATATCCAAGTTACTTTCTTCTTTATTATATAGATCTTGATGATACTAAGTCCCTTTAAAATGTCTCTTAATTTTGATCTTTTTTCATCCTCCCTCTACTTAAAGCTTATAGATGCCTCTCTCCCACTTCCTGCTGCCTCAACCTTATAGCTAGCACTTTAGTTGCCATTGGACTTGCTCTGCAATAGTTTCTCTAACATTAGTTTTTGTTCCATATCTTTTCACATTCTTATTTTTGTAAGATTCTTTTTAATACTCCTTACTTCTCTCATATGTGTCTGTCACTCCTTTCCCTATCTCTCTGCAATGCTAATGATTCTTCCTGCATTGCCTCTCCTACCCTGTGTTTTCTCTCTCTATTTCTTTTTGTAACAGCTGCCATCGCTCCTTTATTTTATGTTTTATTTTATCCCATTCCTCACCAGTTTCTTCCTTTAATTTTGCCATAGCTTTTATAATTTTCTCCCAAGCTTTCCTCTGAATCAAATTTTCTTATATAAAAGTTGATATCATCCAATGCCTCCCTAGACATTCTTCCTTCCTTCCCTCTAATCTCACACTTATCATGCATGATCTATCCATGTACAGCACTCAGTCTGATAACCTTTGACCCAGAGTAGATGTTCCTGTTAGACAAAACATCTAGCTAGCCATGACCACGTTCTTTAGCTAGCTAAGACATATCTGTATTCTATATCCATTTCCCTATTTAGAACTTTCTTGTTTAAATCTATCCACCCTCTCCCACTGAATATGCATGAAATGTTTCATAAACTTCCCTTCCATAGTTGATCATTTTGCCGTGGATCTTTCTAGTGCTTATTTGTTATTACATTCCAGTCAGCTAAGGAAACTCTTTTTTTCTCACATAAGTACAATCATAAAGAACCATCCAGTAAGCCGCTGCTGTCATAATAAAGATTAAAAAAATATATTAAGTCTGTTTATATCTGTCCTTCTTCCAGCCCCATCTTCTACTTCTTGGATGAGCTGCTTTCTCCTGCCATATCTTTTTCTTCCTTGTTGTTTCTTTAATAACTTCAACCTTTTTTGCAGTCTTAGTCATTTCTTGAATAGGAGGAAGTCCTGCATTCTCAGGGGAACAACATGACCCACTCCTCTTCCACCTGTTGTTATGCTCTCTCCCTCAGATATGTTTATAGAATTCTTAAACAGCGTCTGGCTAGCAAACTTAGTAATATAGTACAACACTAATGCTGCTGATGAAAAGCTTTTGGTAGACCCTTCATTAAAAAAAAATAAAGAAATAAAAAATAAAAAAAAGGAAGTTTGCTGGATATGTCATTCACCACTGCAGCCCTTTTTCCTTATATGCTTTTATAACGGCAGAATTTTACATGAAAAGTACATGTCAGAAAAAATGTCATCTCTGCTTTCTCTAGCTGCTCCCCTTGGCTGCAACATCTTTTTTAGTGCATCCTCCCATGATGAATATGTCCAAAACTGTGGCCTTCTATCTTTATCTGTGCCTGCTTTTCATGCTGTTCTATGCTCCCTTTCTGTTAGGATCTCCACTTGACGTATTTTAATCTATTTTGCCAAGAAAGCTACTTCATTGCAGTCCACTCCTTTATATTAATCTGGTACACACATTAGTTTAATATTTTTCTTCTTGCTTGACCTTCAGCACTATTACTTTAGCCTCTAGGCAACCCAATCTAGCCTCAGTTGACTCAGTCCTTGCTATGACTTTTTCATTGTCAGCCAACACATCCTATAAGGCCACAGAACTTTTATAAAATCTATTACTGTCTCCAGTCTCAGTTAATGTTTCTCTCATTTCAATCAGCTTCTTCCATATCTTTTCAAATATGATCAATTTTTCTGGCAGATTCTTCCAGCACTGCACCATTATTGTTTCTGTATTTTCCTGGCCAATAGTCTGAGTATGCTTTTAAAAGAGAAAAAAAAAATACTGATGTGTGTGCTGCAGCACAGGGCTCATCAGACTCCTGGTTTACAGGTATGGTGCCATACCTGAAGTCCACCCAATAATAATTCATTTTGCTCTGCATGTGGCTTCAGCTGATCCTACATACTACTAGTTACAAAAAAAAGAAATAAAGTTTAGGAGCCCAACATGTTTTACAGCTTTGCAAGTTTTAAAACACTTAGTAATGCCATTCAGATGATGGCTAGATGCTAGGTGCACCTCTCGTGGACTAACAGATTTAAAAGCTGCTAAACACTTCAATATGCATTTATTTTACATGGCAGTGAGAAATGTTTTATAGCCTTCAAAGCTCTTCTATCTCCTTGCAGCTATTCTTTATTGGCCCCTTTGTGTACTCTAATATGACCTAGAAAATAATTTCTCTGAAAGCATTGCATTACATTCTTTCATATTGATCAGTGCAGCAGTAGCGTTAGCCATATGGGTATATCTTGCAAAGGATAAAAAAAAAATCCAAATTCCAAAGCTTTACGATACCCGCAACATGCCCAAACTATCAAACAGCTCAAGTTGAGCTGAGCTAACAGACAAGTTTAGTCACAGAGCTCATTAGACCTTCCATGCCACTGAGAAGTATACTCCTCGGAGGCTTGCGAGGATTGTTGGTCATCTTATGCTTTCCATAGCTGGGCAGATAAGTTCCATTTCGGAGGGGGGGGGGGATTTCCATTTTCTTGTATTTTTACTGATGTTTTATTACTTTTCCCTTCAGGAAAGTTATTTTAAAGCCAGGAGTGCTATGTTTTAATGGATTGTCTTGAGACTGCAATGTATTTTTAAAGGGAGCATTCATTGTTTTTGTAAGTTTAAAAGTAGTGTTAACTAGCCGGCAAATTATTTTCTGTGAAGAAATTGTGTTTGTTTTCCATTGTAGGGCTGGCATGGTGTTTGAAAATGCTTTTTACTGTTTTTTTTTTTTTTCTGTTAGAAAAGTAATTTTTGTGGACTGACTGCTTTACTGGTTATATTAGTGCCACAGTTGGTCCAATTTCTCTTGTCAAAAAAAAAAAAAAAAACACATATCATGTACTCCTGAAATTTCTTTGGATAGGAGTAGTTTACTGGGACTGGGACTGGATCAGTGTTTAATTCAGGTTATTGATCCTTCTTGCAGAGTAGTTTTTGATAAAAGAAAGAAGGATGTCTCCTTTCCTGAAGAGATTCAAAATTCTGAATTTGAATAGGAATATGTTCCTGATTCTCCCTTGGGGGGGGGGTCTTTCTTTTCCTTTTTCTCTGAAACTACCACTAGAATGTGCCAGTGTTTTCAGTGGGGGAACACTGAGATTTTCTCAGTCCCTCAGAAAATACTATTAGGTGTTACAGAAGGATTTCCCAGAATCTACACCCATTCCTCCTGTATTGTCTTCTTTACAGGATGTTTGTCTTACTGCCTGCATGTTTTGTGATAGCCAGCCAGCTGTCCCAGAAAGGCTGATAAGCTCTATAAAGCTTCTCTGTTTTTTACATTTTTGTACACTATTCCCAATTGTGACTCGACAGCTATAGCCTTAGTTAACTCCTCTGCTGCTAAGTACCGAGTTAATTCTAGTCCTCCTCTTTCTAATAAGTATAAGGAAAAAAGAGGAAAGAACATGTATTTCTGCAACTTTGAATTTCATATTGTCATTCTCATATGTTAAAGTTTGTTCTGATGCACTATGACAGTATGAAGAATATTTTATCTACAGTTTCTTCTTTCAAAGAAAGATTCACTTTAAATAACTTTGTTTCTTCTATTGGACAGGTCACTGCTCATTGTTTGCAATGTGCGTATGACTTTGTTGATGTTTCTTCCACGGCTATGGCTGCTGTACTGTTTAAGGAGTTTGGTTTGGTGGCATTCTCAGAAAATCACAGATGATGTAAAAAATGAGATTTTAAATTCTTTCTTGGTCTCTCTACTTCAGAGCTGACCATGAAATGTCATGAAAGGGGAAAGATGATCCAGGGGCTCTAAGATTTTCAGCCCTCCTTTTCCAAATTGTCCAAGGAATTGTTATTTTTCTTATCCAATTCTGGAAAAATAAGCAAAATAAATAGCCTCAACAGAATTTAGGAAAACAGAAGTTTGAGAAGAAATTGCAAGGAGATTCCGAGTAGAAGTCTCAGACCTCTCAAAACCAAGGACACATCAAGTCTGAATGACTATTCAAGAGAACTTGTGAAGTGAGAAAGTTCTAGTGCTAGTGTTGTATGGTTTTCATAAAACATGCTCTAGCTTGTTCCCATGTTAAATGAGCTGTTGTAGGGCAGCACTATCAGATCTGCTAGAATGTTTACCACTGTTAGCCACAGACATTTTGCATGCGTTTAATAGTGCTGCTGGTTGCACATGCAAATTTTAGGCAGCTGGCATGAAACCTAGTAACATAGGTATAAAACTTGACGTGACTATAGGAACTTCACCCTTGTTGCTGCATTGTGAAATGTGTTGTGTTATACTTACTGTTGACCAGATCAGATGTGTTTTATTAACCTAGCTGAGAGTTAACTGCAGACCTCAGATGCTGTACCTATTTCTAAGGACAGATAGGGTTTATTGCCAGTTTGATGCAACAGACATAACTGCTAGATATACTATACTACACTGTTGTGCACTTTTGTGTCTTGTTCTATCGGACTGTAAAGGTGTGTTTGCTATTTAGAGCTCTTGCATACACAAGGACCTCGGAATTCATCTTTTGGTAATGGTGAATAAATATCAGCAAAAGGTATTTTGGAGGACTCACCTGGTAACAAGCACAGCCTATCTCCATCTGTTTTTTTTTTTCTCAGTTTAAACTGAAGTCTTCAAACATAATAATATGTTTATCCTAACAGTGTCTAGCATCTGAGTTAATTAAACCTCTCTTATCCATTTCAGCCATTTCTACTCCTCCTCTGTTGACTCTGACCAAACCAGTCCCAGCTAATACTCTCCATAGGCTGCATAGGAACTATAACTGTCAGGCAGCTATCACCCAAGTCTGAAGTCCATCAATGAAAGGACCAAGATTGTGCACTCAAAGCAGATGTGCATGTGTAATTCAGTAAAGTTAACATAAGCTAAGATTTAAAGCTTGTAAATTCAGGCTATGGGGACATCTGAGTGTCCATGTGAATGCCCACTTAGTACTTGTATATTTTCACTTGTGGCTGAGTGGTTATGGTGGTGGACTTTAAATCATTTGGGGTTTCTCCATGAAGTTTTGAATCTTGCTGATTGCAAAAGTTCATCTTCTTTAACAAACCCTTGTGTCACCTGGTAGATAGCCAGATAGTTGAAAGACAGGACCCAGGAAGCTAGAATTGGGGAGTCCACCTCTACAAAGAAGCCAGTCACAAGAGGAGACCCTCAAGGATCAAGTTCTAGGACATCATCCTTTTTGGTATTTACTTGTTTGAAGTCAAGGCAAATGTCAATGGCCTCTGATTGACTAAATTTGCAGAAGATGGCAAATTTGGAGCAGTCACTGAATCCCCACTGACACAAATGCTCTCCAGGAAGGGCTGACACAAACAGTCAACTGGTGTCAGAACCACTGACTAAAACTAAATGCCAAGAAATGCATAATAGTATCCTTTGAGAGGTCATCCACCCCCGGTGATCATCATATTGACTGCACACCCCCCTAAGAGTTGACCTAGTAGGCAGAGATTTAGGGACAGACACAGACAGTAATCTAGCATTTGACATGTCTTATAGTAGCAAGGAAATCATTTTATGTTGTGCAACATATAAACAAAGGTATGGCATCTAGGTCCATGGAAGTCTATGTCTGACTGTATTCGGCATTCATCAGACCTATCATCAAGTATAATGCCCCCTTTCATATGTACAATACCAGGTATATCTCCAACAACTAGAACATCCTTATAGGTTCATCTCTAAAAGTGTACAGGGTATAAGTAACGTGTCAATGCACAACACTAAAATATGAAAAATCCAAGAACCACAAAGGCAGTAAACCCAGAAGAAATGTTATTCAGTTAATCTCTCTAGCGCCTTGGCTTTTCAGCCTTTTCAGAGTACACACTTACAAAAAAACACTGCACCTAATATACTATAACTAATTGTCACATAATTACTCCTGGTAACCATCATATTCACAATGCACCCCTTACAGTTGGCCCAGTATTCGGCATTCATCAGACCTATCATCAAGTATAATGCCCCCTTTCATATGTACAATACCAGGTATATCTCCAACAACTAGAACATCCTTATAGGTTCGTCTCTAAAAGTGTACAGTGTATAAGTAACGTGTCAATGCACAACACTAAAATATGAAAAATCCAAGAACCACAAAGGCAGTAAACCCAGAAGAAATGTTATTCAGTAAATCTCTCTAGCGCCTTGACTTTTCAGAGTACACACTTACAAAAAAACACTGCACCTAATATACTATAACTAATTGTCACATAATTACTCCTGGTAACCATCATATTCACAATGCACCCCTTACAGTTGACCCAGTATTCGGCATTCATCAGACCTATCATCAAGTATAAAGCCCCCTTTCATATGTACAATACCAGGTATATCTCCAACAATTAGAACATACTTATAGGTTCGTCTCTAAAAGTGTACAGGGTATAAGAAACATGTCAATGCACAACACTAAAATATGAAAAATCCAAGAACCACAAAGCCAGTAAACCTAGAAGAACGTTTATTCAGTAAATCTCTCTAGTGCCTTGGCTTTTCAGCCTTTTCAGAGTACACACTTACAAAAAAAACACTGCACCTAATATACTATAACTAATTGTCACATAATTACTCCTGGTAACTATCATATTCACAAAGCACCCCTTACAGTTGACCCAGTAGACAGGAGCTTGGGGACACCCATACGCATTAATCTAGCATTTGACTATCACATGTCTATAGTAGTGAGTAAATCATTCTATGTTGTACAACTTTTAACTAAAGGTATAGCATCTAGGTCCAAGGAAGTCATTGCTTGACTGCTTTTGGCATTCATCAAACCTATCATCGAGTACAATGTCTCCTTTGATATTTTACCTAACAGGCATATATCCAACAATTAGAATGTCCATACAGATTGATTACTGAAAAAATAAAGCGTATAAGTAATGTGTCCTATGTAGATTGCCTCAATGCCCTATCGCTATATTCTGCCTCCTATAGTCCCTTGAGGGGAGATCTGTGCCTGGCATACAAGGCATTATCATACCCCACTCTGATGGTCCTCCTGCATATCCACAAAACGGCACAAGAATTTACCCATTCTAAAGACAAACCTTGCCTGTGATATAAATAAGAGCGACTGGAGAGAAAGGTATGTATTCCAGAGTCTATCTCCTCTATGGAACAGGCTCCCCATCCATGTAAAGCAGAGATCCTCCCTAATCCAATTCAAGTGTAACTTGGACAATTGGATGGGTAACAGGAAATTCATCTCTGGCTTGGCACATATGTCTCTAATGAACACAATAGCCTGTAAATGTTTTATTACCAGGTCACGGTTTGCAAATGTTTCATCTGCCAAGCCCCCTACTTACAATTATCAAGGGTGCCAGAACTTGTCAGAGATTTAGGATGCTTGACTAGGCTTAAAAATGCCTTTGTGGTCATTAGCCTATGAACCTATTTACATTCATCTGAAACAGGTAGCTTTTTTGGTGCATACTCTATACTAGTGAATGTGGCTCCACAGAACCATCACCAACACCGATACCATAGGTATATACTACAGCCCGTAATACTCAGGAATCAGTTTAACAGTTTTTTTTATGTAGTCCAAAATAACTGCCAATACATAGCTTGTCATCTGCCCCCACCACCACTAAAGCAGGACAAACTACTTGCTTTGCTTTCATTTTCAGATTACTCCCTCCTCTTTTTCTTTCTTTACTACAGTATATTGCAGCTAACTCGCTAAATACTTAACCACACATTTAAGTTTTTGCTTAATTCCTCTACCCTACCCCCAATTCCCACCTGTCCTCTACTACTCTACATGTAAAACATCCCAATTCCACCCCTACTCTCCATACAACTGATCTCTGTAGCAAAACAATCAGAACATAACCCAACTGTGATTGTTTTGATAAAGAGATCAGAACATAACCCAATCAGAACATAACCCAACCACAGTTGCCATGCAATTAGCATCTCTGACACATTTACTTCAAGTGCTGCTAACCAGTTTGGCCTTTTAGAAGTTATACTGCAGTAACTATAACTAATCTTGCCCAGTAAAATTGTTATAGTGCAAAAGGTGCAGTGGTGCAGCAGTAGCATTGTTGCCTCAAAGTAAGATGCTCTCTGGTTCGTTTCTCAGCTGGAGTGCTTTTTTTGTAGAGTGTACATTCATGTAGGTTTCCTCTGGGCACTCCAGTTTCCTCCCACATTACAAAAGACATGCATCTGGAGTGTTTCTCCTTGGGCCTCTGATGAAAATTTGCTTAATTTCAAGTCGGACTTTTCCAGTAAACAAATGTTAAATTAAATTAAATTAAATAAATAAACTAATGTCTTCAGAAAAATTGAACTTACATATTATAAGAAATAATTCTGACTCAAAACAAGTAGTATGTCTCTTCAACTCTTCAAGTTATCAAAGTCTATCAGTCTCAATAGCACACACACTGCACCAGCAAACCTTCTTTGATTTTTCAATTACAGGTATCTTAAATCTTAGTATGTTACCATACAACATCCAATAAAACTAAAGCACAAATGCATTTGTCTCCTTATGTTCTTTCATAAAATTTCCACCAATAAAATCAATGATGACATTCAACCAGAACCTGGCCCCACATAACAACAAAAGCCCCACACTAACAGCATAGTATTACATGAACCATTCTCTTTTCCTCTCCCATCTTCCAATTCCAGCCTTCTCATCCTAATTATCAGTCTTAGAAGCATATGATATAATAAATAATTTTCTTGGGTGGCGAAAGCCAAGGTACTTTTTTGGCTAGGCTTATATAGCCCTACGTCCAATAGCCTAGTACCTACCTATGAACCTATGAAATAAAATCTAGGGCATCCAAGCTTATATTGCCACATATTCCCAAGATGTAACCATAGCTACAGAGACATGGCTGAAAAAAGACATACATAGCAATGAAATTACCCCACCTGTTTTCAATATACAACAGTTTAATAATGCAAAACCTTCTGGAAAACTATATGCATTAATTCATCTACTACCCTCTCAATACCAGCAGCCTCTGCTAAATATCATCTGCTGTTTGACTTCAGCCCAGTACCTAATTTCACCATTAAAAAACTCCTAAACAAGTTAAAGCCATCCATCACAGATAACTGCTTTTCCAGCCTCTGTATTGATAAATAGATCTATATTTAAAAAATATGTTCCCTCTATTTGGAACAAAAACATTATTATGCCTTTACACAAAGATGGCACATCTACAGAGTTTAATTACTACAGGCCCATTGCAGTCCTCTCAGCCATATCAAAAATACTTGAAAAAATGCATTCATACACAGCTTCTATATCAACTAAATTCAAATAATTGGTTCTCAGAAGCACAGTATGGTTTCAGACCCCACTACAGTACAACCACCTCCCTCCTTCACTTCAACATCAGTATAAACTAGCAAAGGAACAATGGTAACTCAGTGCCAACTATGTTACTAGCTGTATCCAAAGCTTTTGACACTGTATCAAACCATGATTTACTAGCCAAACCTTTTTCTATAGTTCTCTCTCAATCCTCTCTTAAATGTTTCCTTAGTTATCAATATGGAAGGCAACAAGCAGTCAAATGGCAACATGAAAGCTCTTCCAGTTACCATAAGTGTCACACAGGATCACTGCTTTTTATTTTTATAAACAGGCTTCAGACTACCATACACCAAGAAATACAGTGCAATATGCAGATGACTGGACTTTAATATGTACATCCTCACAATACCCAGACTACAAGAAATCACCAAGATTTCTTTCTCTTCAGTTCAAGCTTGGTTGAAAAATGCAAACCTACTCCTTAATCCCAATAAAACAAAACTGATGCTCTTTACCCAAAAACATTATCTCAATCAGAAACAATCTTTCTTTCTACATCTGCAAATACAACTAAAACTGAAGAAGTACCACAGACTAAATTATCGGGCATTGAAATAAATGACAATCATAAATCTGATCAATATATTCTTCAAACAATTAAAAGAGACCCACCAGCAACTTAAGTCCCTTTACAGGGAAAACAGTACCTTACACCAAGAAAAATCCTAGCCTCATCCTATTAACTTCCAACCCTCCTTTATGCCTCATCTATCCTTATAGACCTAATCTGTACACTAAAATATAAACTAGCTACCTGTTACAACAAAGAAGCTAATTTCACTACAACACTGCACACCGAGCTCACCACTGCCAAGCCTTAAAGCAGCTATATTGCCTAGAGCTTAGGAACAATATAACATACTCTCAGC
The DNA here is from genome assembly GCF_019279795.1 of Protopterus annectens. Classification (NCBI taxonomy): domain Eukaryota; kingdom Metazoa; phylum Chordata; order Ceratodontiformes; family Protopteridae; genus Protopterus; species Protopterus annectens. Next base: position 679,266,127 of record NC_056748.1, read on the forward strand.
TGATTATGGCATATAAACTGATATTTTCCTGAACAATGCCCTGCATTATAAAACATATTATTGCCCTATTTCCACAAAAAGGACCTCCGTTCTGGTGATAAATTCCTACTAAGTCCTACTAAAGCAAATAATTCATTGGGGGACTCACTATACTCCTGTTACATCTTCAAACTCTGGAACACCACTCCTATGCAAATAAAACAATTAATAAACTCCAAGCTATTAGTTCAAGCCCAAACAATACCTCACACAATACTGGTCATGCTTATATTCATCAGCGAGTTGAGTCCTCTAGTGAAAGTACAAACTTCCTGATAGTTATCGCTAACTTTTTGCCCTCACCCACTTGACTCAATACGCCCCCTAACAACTCCCTAGCCTGCACTTGAAACAGTGCATCCCTTTTTACACACACCCCTCTTAAACATTTCTCATCTTGCTCATCTTCTAACTGCCTCCATTTACCGCTCTGCTCCTGTATACCTAAGTTATAAAGAGCTTAAACAGATGATTCGTTTTTAACTGTGTGGATCATAATAAAGATATCTTCTCTGTTTGAGCTGTGCCGTATTTTGTGTAGCCAGTACCAGCATTTACATTTCAATCAAATTTTTTACAAACCTATGCAATATTAAAATTTCCCTTCTTACATAATTTTCTAACTTACTTAATCATGTATCTTGAACGCCTTGCAAACCTTTCTTTACTAAAATGTAAGAACACTAAGCTTCCTTTCAGTAATGTTTCCCTTCTGCAGTATCAATCCATTCACTTCTGCAAGATTTATTTTACAGCTGGAACAACTGTATAGACTTATAATTGTTGATGTAAATGCTTTACTGTGTATATCTGTCTTGTACTAGTTGTCTGTTGTTTCATGAGAAATGTAATTGCCTGAAATTCACTTGTTAATAATAAATATACTGTGGTGGAGCTTTTCTCCATGGTCCTGGTCTGCTGAAAATGGGCTCTGCCCAGTCAGTCCAATAAATAAACTGAGATCTCTGCCTACTCTGGCCATTTTTTTTCTCTTCTAGAAAGTATGAATTGTTGTTCTTTTCTTTGGCAACAAATTGTTTCAGACAAATGGGTTCTGAAATTCATTTATCAGGGTTACAGAAGACAGGGAAGGAAATTCCTCAACCTGTAGATCAGACTATTTGTTTCCACCTGTTCTTTATCACATCCTGTTCCAAGGAGTGATAGAATCAGTTCCACCTCCCCAAGTGGGGAAGGGGTTTTATTCAAGTCTGTTTGTAGACCCAAAGAAAACAAATGCTCGGAAACCAGTTCTGGAACTTTCTTTTCTAAACCTGTTTGTGAAGACCATATTCAAAATGCTGTCACTTCACAAGCTGTTGCCTCTTCTCCCTCCTTCATGTTTCTTGGTAACACTTGACTTAAAAGATGCTTATCATCACTTCCCCTTCCTATTCATCCAGACTTCAGACATTTCTTAACTTATTCCTCTAACAGAAATCTGGAAATTTGCACTGTAAATTTCAATGGGTGGAACCTAAACTTTTTGATAGAATCAAATTATTTTGTCACATTTCAAACAAATGTTCATATCTGTGGAACCATAGGGTTACTAAAGAAGTGCAAATTGCAAGCTTTTTATCACATTTTTTATAATGGTGGTCTTTAACTGGATTTTATAAGTTACAGTAAACATAGTAACTATTAAGTACGTAATATTTTATAAACAACTTACAATATCATTTACAAATTATTTCAAAACAAACTGTCAACAAGCATTATTTACAGAACAAAACAATAAATGTTTTCAAGATACTGTGTGTAAAATCAAAAATACTGTATTTATTCACTTATAAAATATTCAAAGTTGAGACAGAATTGCATACTTCATACTGTAGGTGTGGTACAGTTCCATAGTTAATTAGCTACCAAGTGATATTTTAAGGTGGATTTGAATTATACTGCAGGTTATTTAAAAGCCTGATATGGTTTGGAAGTTCATTCCATGCCTTCAGGATGGCAATAGAGAATAGTGAGTCACAGTAATAATGTTGTTGTGTCTTTCAGCTTTTCCCGGTTAAGGGTCTTCACAGCGGAACTTCGGTCTGCTAATGATTGGCAGTAGATTTTTACATGCCGAGTTGCCAGCTCTGACGCACAACCTTCAATGAAGGTACGCCCATTCACGCATGTCTCCACACAGAAGACGCTCTAGCTGAGAATCAAACAGGAAAACGTCTATTCACAGTAATAATGATTTTATTTATTAGAAACATTTAAAGTTCTGAGGCTCTTATGGTGCCATCTGGTAAATGCCATTGAATGGGTTTTGACAGCGAGGGTGTTTTAAATGGAAGGTGTATTTTATGTGCTGTGAGTAGCTGGGAAAGGGGAATATGTTGAGGGAGTTCAAACCAGTTGTGGGTACTAAGCACCATGTAGTGATGAGAGCAGTTTGGGAGGCTGCAGGTACATTTGCTAATTTTGTTGTAGGCACTTTCTAGTCTGTGTTTGGTGGAAAAGATGCAATTTGTGAATATTGTTGAGGCATATAGGGGGTAGGAAGGAGAAGAGAAGTGGCAGCTATTTGTTTACTATGATCACTTAGCAGGTGCTTTGCTCTGTAAAGAGAGCCTTTTTGCAATGTGTCTTTTTGACTGCAGTGTCAATGTTCTAATTGAATTTTAACTTATCAATGATAACTCATAGTCATTTTGTATTAATGATGTTTTTAATTTTTGTGTTTGAGGAAGGTCAGAATTATTTTGATTTGTGTTTTTGGGAAGGATTACAATTAGTTTGGTTTGGTTGGAGATTAAGAGCAATTGAGATGTATTTACCCAGTTTTCTATAGAGGTAAAAGATTCCTATGTGATGGTTTCTAAAGTGGGAAAATTTGAGCCCGAGCAAACTAAATTTGAATCCTCAAAATATTGTATTATTGTGGCGAGTTTTGATTCCTAGTGCATGTCATTAGTGAAATACTGAATAGTACCAGCCCAATTATGGATCCTTGGGGGACTCCTGTAGTGACTGGAAGGATGGAAGATGGAGGTGGAGTCATTCCATTTTACATACTGGGTGCTATAGTTTAGGTAGCTGGTGAACAAGCTACTTGAGGGAGTTTTAAGACCTATACGATTTAGTCTTTGAAGGAGTAGTTGATCTGTAATGGGAAACAGAACATTTTCCCTTGGGTTTAACACCAGTGTCTCTACTCGACAGAGGCACTGGGAACTAAGGTCAGGTGGCACTATGCCATGGTAATCCTATGGCTAGGCTTGTAAAGCCCCCATGGCCATTAGCCTAGTACACACCTATGAACCTATGAATCTCAGCAACCATTAAGGTACGCACATATGGTCAGCAAAACTTTTTTCATTCAGCTGAGAACTATCATATGAGGTAAAGCACTTCTATCTGTGCTATTTAGTTGCCAAGATATTTAGAAAAAAACATAACATTTATGACAGTATAAACAAATATAATGCAAGCTACAATTAATATTTCTTCATCTGCAGTACTCAGAGGTCAAATATCAATACAGTTGCGCTTGCCACTGTAGAAGCTTTATGATGAAATCGTTCAATATTTAAGTTTTGGGATTATTAATGCAAATATGAACAAGCAATATTTGATGCCTAAGAGACATCAGTAGGATGCAACTGCAGAAACACCTGGAGGCATCACTCAGCTGTAATGAGTTATGGTTTTGTATAGATCACATCATCAGTTTTCTTCCTTAAACTTTGGATAATCCACTGCGCCAACAGTGTTCACAAAGTGTCTAACTCCAGTTATAGCTCACTGCAGGTTACACCATTCCATGTTTAGATGACTCGCTTAACTTTGCAGAGTTTTTTTCAAAATGTCAGCAATCTATCTCTTGGTGGAGAGGTCTCTTGTACAAGCTGGGATTCCAAGAGAACATTTAAAATTCTTTTTTTTACTCCCTCACACAGGATTGTGTTCCTGGGAAGACAAATAGACACCTCAGTTCAAAGAGTTTTTTTTTCCACAGGAGAAAAAAAAAATCTTTATTTAGGATCTATTTCTAAGGTTTTCCACTCAGACTTCAGTCAATGCAAGGAAATACCTTAGGATTTCGGGCCTCATAGCATTTATGATTCTCATGATACCCCTGGCAATACTACACATGAAAAAGATACAGTGGTATCTGTAATTGCTTTGGTCGCAGCATCAACACCCTTTAATTTTTCAGATCACAGTACTGGGATTTGTCATAAGAGAAAATAGTTGGTGGAGAAAACAGACATCCTTAAATCAAGATCTCCCCTTCTCTTTCCCTGTTCCAAAGCAGTCAGCCACTAGAGATGCTTTGGACTTTGCTTGGGTAGCAGTTTCTGGTGAGTTAAAAATGCAACTTGAGTGGAACAATAAGGACAGATGCAAGCACATAAATATCAAGGAGATGTTTTCCCTGATCATGGCAGTCAACTCTCTAAACCATCTTAGATCCCCGGGACCTTTTCATGGGGTTACAGACAATACTACAGTGATGTGGTACATAAACAAGCAAAGCTGAACCAGCTTCTACCACCTCTGCAGACTAACCATGTTAACTTGGGATACAGATTCACAGTACATTCTTACTCCAGAGGCATTCATCATTCTGTCAGGGAAAAACTGTGGCAGACAAGCTGAGCAGGGCCAGGGCAGACCCTCACGAATGGAAACTAGATATGGGAATGTTCCAAGATTTGATCCATCTGTTGAAAGTTCCTCAAATAGGCCTCCTTGTCTCTTCTCTGATCAATCAACTGGCAAATTTCTGTTCCAGGACTACATACAAGAAGGCCTGGAAGAGAGATGACTTTTCTTTTCTTTGGACAGTAATGTTCTATCTTTCCACCCTTTCCACTAATTTCCAGGGTACTTCTGAAGATTCAGAAGGAATCCACCAAGATCACTGTGGTGACTCCCTTCTGGCCAGGCAACTGTGATTCTTCCTTCTTTTGGAAATGACCAGGGGTAATTACCACAAGCTTCCTCACAGAATGAAACTACTCACACATGAACAGGGGTGTTTGATACAGCCCAACATCAATCATCCTCAGCTGACTGCCTAGATGACTGGGACTTAATTCCTTTTAGGCACCTGTTTTCTGAGGACACACAGCAGTTACTAATAAAGGTAAGAAAGCCCCCCCTTCCCTAATCTGATCAGTAAAAAAACAGTTCCCTATACTAATCTGGTATGTCCAAAGGTCAGTTTCAAGGTTACTCTCCAGTCCAGCTGGTGAATCTGGGAATTTTGAGGCAATGTTACAATTGCCTTATGTACACAGACAACCCTCTCCTCCTTCCAACAAACTCTAATACATGTGAGAGATGCAGTTACACAGCCAAACTGGAGGCAGAGCTCTCTCAACCCAAAACTGGCACAGTCAGTCAGGAGGAAAAGGTAACCACCCACACCACAAATCCAGTCTCACACAGACCTATTGCATCTGCTTACCCAACACATAAACACACAAAAACATACTCGGAGGTTCTAAATAAAAATCTGCCTAAACAGCAAAGACCTCCTAAGCAGATATCCAAGCAACAGCCACCCCTCAACAATACCCACAAATCACATATCTCACAAAATCAGTGTGCCTCACAGTCACAGCCCTTAAGGCCAAACAAAACACCAAATACACTTGTTATAGGGGACTCTATTGTCTGGCACACTGACGTCCCACTCACCAGACTGAACAAGGAGAAGGTTACTGTAAGCTGCCTGTCGGGTGCCAGGATCCACCACATAACACAAGCACTCAGGTCACTCCAAAGCAAGTACAAGTATGACTCATTGTCCATGCTGGTGTAAATGACCTGGGACGTACCTCCCTGGACTACATGAAAAGAGACATAGAGGAGCTCTCTGACCATTTTGCCCAGGCTGGTATGAACCTGACCTTGAGTAGCATCTTGCCCTCACCAAGAATGATGCCACAGTATAAAGACAAAATGATCAGTTTCAACAATTGGCTAAAGTATTGGTGTTATTCAAAGGGGATCCAGTGTCTGTCAGCCTGGGATGACATGCTCGACAAGCCACGTTGCTTCGCTAGGGATGGCTTGCACCTGTCACCCTTAGGCTTTCGTATACTGGCCAAGGCTCTTGCCACCCACATAGTGCCTTTTTTAGGCAAGGCTCAAAGGACAAACCCACCTCCATAGACAACCCAAAGATAAAAAAACTAAAGGTGATGCTACTCAATGCCAAAAGTCTAAACCTCAAGATGCACGCACTCGAGACTCTCCACAGTATGGAGAAAATCGATGTCTGTGCAGTAACAGAAACCTGGTTCAAGGCTCCTGAGAGCACCCCAGCACTACCAGGTTATAACTCATACCATGCGTTTTGGTCCCAAAACTCGGACCGAAGCACAAAAGTGGGGGGGAGTATCTATATTCATCAAAGATACCTACACCTCCAGGTTAGTGGCACTGCACGAAGCATCGGAAACCATCCATGTGCAACTAACAGCGGCCAAAACTGCCTTTCAGTTTGTAGCCTGCTGCAGAACACCCTCCCTATTACAGGAACCCCACTTGACATTCCTGAGAACACTGGAGAATATGAAGGTCTCTACAAACACTATGTTATTGGGTGACTTCCAACTACCCAAACATTGACTGGGAAAACTACTCAAGCCCAAACACCCTCGCCCAATGGTTCCTTGAATTTATAAACTCTAATGCAATGGAACAACTGGTCACCACTCCCACAAGAGGGAACAACATACTGGACCTGGTCATCACCAACATGGGAACTCTATGTTCCACACTAGAGGTAAACCCCTCATTGGTAAGATCAGACCATAAACAAATTTCCCTGGACATCCATATCCCGTCCCCACCCCCACCCAAGGAAATCACTGTAAAGAATTTCTCAAAAGCCAACTTTGCACTTCTCAAGACTGAGGTGGAATCCTTCAAAGCCCCTGGGCCAGAGGATAATACAGCCCAATCCGCAGAATCCTTTACAAATGCATTCTATGAGCACCTGCAGGAATGCATGGATTGTGCTATCCCAAATAAAACCAAGACTCACTCCTCCAAAAACTGGAGACCGGTCTGGTGGATCCCGGCCATAAATAAGCTATACAACAGGAGGAGGAAGCTACTACATGACAGAGCAAAATCCCAAAAAAGGAAGGCATCTCTGATCAGTATTAGCAAGAAACTTCGATCCCTCATAAAATTATCAAAGGCCAGTTTCGAAAGAAAAATTGCCCTAGACACTAAAGACAATCACAAGGCCTTCTTTAGTTATGTCAGGAACATGGGCGGAAACTCCCAGATATGCTCTGAATTGTTGCATAATGGTACAAAATATACCGAACCTACAGACACAGCCAACATCCTGGCAGACAGATTCATTGCAAACTTCTCCCTCCCTTCCCCCCCAAAGGAGCAAATGCCTATCCCAACTGAATGTAACCTCCCTGACATCACAGATGCACAGGTGAAAGCTGCCCTCTCCAAAGCAAAAAACACAGCATCTATGGGACCGGATAGTGTCCCAGGCTGTGTCTTACATGAGCTCCAAGAAGAACTGAACCCTCACATTAAGTCACTGTTCAAACTTAGCCTTACTACAGGATATGTACCCAAAGAATGGCGTACAGCTACAGTGGTCCCACTCCACAAAGGTGGTGCCACAAAGAACCCCGGAAACTATCGCTCCATAAGTCTGACTAGTCTGGTCTGTAAAGCTATGGAGCGTATTATCATGGAACTCATAAACAAAGACATTGGGGGCCTCCAGACACTGGAACCTACCCAATTTGGCTTTGTTAAGGGTGGATCTTGCCTCTTAAACCTAGTTGATTTCTTTGAAACAGTTACCAAAGCCATAGATGAGGGCAAGGTAGTCCACACAGCCTACCTGGACCTCACAAAAGCTTTCGACACAATACCCCACTCGGGCATCATAAATAAGCTTACCAGCTTAAATATCAACTCCTATATCACAAGATGGGTTGCAAACTGGCTCAGAGATAGAACCCACATGGTCAGAATCGCAAGTGCCATGTCCGAATCCAAACCAGTTACAAGTGGCGTCCCACAGGGCTCAGTTCTGGGACCTCTCTTGTTCGGTATATACTTCTCTGAGGTTCAGGCTAACACAGGGGGATTATGGCTGACAAAGTTCGCAGATGACTGCAAATTGGGGGCCATAATTGAATCTCCAGCTGACACAGGCATCCTCCAAAAGGGTCTCAGAGAGACGGATGCTTGGTGCCAGAGCCACGACCTCAAGCTAAATGCTAAAAAGTGCATAGTCATCCCCTTTGGGAAAAATAAGGTGCCCACAAATTACCACATAGGTGGTAATCCATTAAGTATGGAAGAAGTAATTAGAGATTTGGGGTCCAACGTAGATAGTGATCTCTCCTTTGATAATCACGTTGCCAAAGTGGTTAGAAAGACCTTCTATATAGCCCACCTTATCACGAAAGGGTTCGCATCTAGATCAAGAGAGGTCATTGTGCCCCTCTACTCATCAGGCCCATAATTGAATACAATGCCCCTTTTGGGATGTACCTTATCCGACACCTGCAGCAACTGGAGAGACCCCAAAAGTACCTCACCAAGAGGATCATGGGCTACAAACAGATGTCCTATGCAGCTCAACTAAAGAAACTCCAGCTCTACTCACTTGCTTACCACCTACTCAGAGGCGATCTATGCCTGACGTACAAAGCCATGTCAAACCCAGAATTAATGGACATGCTCCACCTCAAAAAATCCAAGTCCCTTAGAGCTACATGCTCCAGGTACTTAAACCTCAGAACAAAAATAAATAGGATATGCTGAAGGGACAGATTCATTTCCCAGAGGCTCCCCTCACTCTGGAATAGAATCCCAATTCATGTTAGATATAGCTCCTCGCTGACGCTCTTCAAGCGAAATTTGGACGCGTGGATGGGAAATCGCAAATTCACCCCTGGGATCTCTCCTGTGTCCCTGCTAGACAGAGGCACAGTAAACTAATCTTAAAAGGGTACCTTCTGTGACCTACTTTACAGAGGCACAGTAGGCTAATCTAATAGGGAGGCGGAAGCCAAATACAATTTGGCTAGGCTTATAAATGTCCTAGGGCAGATAGCCTAGTATCTACCTATGAACCTATGAACTAGAAAATCACATATTAGCAAATGAAAAAGGTTTTCTAATTGGTATGAATAACATAACCAGCACCCATTCGGGGTTAGTTTTTCTCTGGTTTTGCAATATTTGTGTGAGTTACTATCCTATGACCCTTGTTATTCCTCTATAAAGGTTAATTTATCAGATAATTCAACATTCAGTCTATGGATTTTCATAAGAGTTCTCCAACTAAATGAGTGGCTCCTCCTTGGGATCTTAATTTTGTGTTAGCGAAACTAACACTTGCTCCATTTGAACCAGTTAATCTGGATGACATAAGGTTCTTAACATGGAAAACAGTTTTGCTAATTGATCTGTCCTCTGAAAAAAGGGTATCTGAGTTGCAAGCTCTTATGGTGAGTCAAACTAAACTCATTTTTCATAAGGACAGGGTTTCTTTTAGAAGTAATCCTTCTTTCATGCCTAAAGGGTTATCTGCGTTTACTTTAAGCTAAACTATCCATCTCCCTGTTTTCTTTCCTGAACTTTAAAATGAAAAAGAAAGGATTCTCCATACCTTGGATGTCCAAAGTACTCAGGTACTATCTGACATAAATCTTTTAGATACTCTGATCAATTGTTCATTTCTTGTAAAGGTAAGAGGAAGGGACACCCTGTGTCAAAACAGACTATTTCCAAATGGTTGTCTAAGGTTGCTACTTTTTGTTGTACTCACCGTGATAAATTTATTCCATGCAAGGTCAAGGCCCAATTTACAAGGACCTTGGCTTCTCCAATGGCTTTCTGGAAAGAGTTGGATTCTAGAAATATTCTAGAAGCTGCTACTTGATCCTCTATACATAGTTTTACAAAGCACTGAAAAGTGGATTCCTTCTCTAGTCCTAGATCATGCTTTGCTAGGACCATTCTCAAGGAACTTTTGGAGTTTTCTCCTTCCACCTCCCAAATGTAGTAAGCTATGGTAATCTACCCATATAGCTAAGGCTACCACAGTACTGATTAACATGAAGAACATAGCACATTTGGGTTAGCTGAACTTACCACAACAGTAGATGTTTGACTGATCACTGCCGCAGTAGCCAATCCCTTCCTCCATCCCCATTGTTTATTGGTGTGTTTATTATGCCGGGGGGGGTGTACATTTATTTATTTATTTATTTTTGTTATTCCTAGACTTATCCTTTCAGGGGTCAACTTCCCTCATTCTGCTGCTAGGAAAGCTCTAAAGGGCTTTGCTCCCAACCTTGTTTTTTAGTCACCTCCGCTCAAGATTTTTGACAGTTGAGTACATAGAAGGTGCTCTGAAGGTTTGGAAGCTGGTCAGCTGTTACTTCCTTGTCAGGATATAACCCATATAGCTAAAGCTACTATGGCAGTAACCATTCAAATATCTTCTGTTATGGGAAATTGAACTTACACAACTGTACTGTCTTCCTTGAAATCACAGAGGCACACAACAAGATTATCAATATTTCTTAGTTTTTGAGCTCACCACATACTGCATTATGATTAAAACAGGAACAAATAAATATATATTTTAAACAGGGAGATATTTAAAGAAAACACCTATGTATAGTTTAAAAAAGAAATATACATACGGCCACTGGTAAACATTATTTCTGCAGGTATTTGACTCAGTAATGCTTTGTTTACTTAATTACAGCATATGATTAAACAAGTTTCCATTCTAAAAAGCTAACAAGAAAATATGACAAAACTTAATTATCTTTATTCATGTTTTTATACTAATACACAAGTGGAAATCATTGGTTTCACTTCTGTTAAATATTAGGATATATGAATTGCATAAGGAATTTGAAAGGAACATTTTATTGTCAGTTTTAAGTCCCACTCACTCATATTTTGCATTGTATACATGTTCATTTCTAGTCTTCATAACGTACAGCAGAACAGACAGTAAAACATAATGCCCAAGAAGAGCATGATTCTTATGACCGGGGAGGCTGCTCCATTTGACATGTCCAAATTCCTAAACTCTCTGTAACATAGCTTTCAGCTACAACAATAATGGCTTGTCAGCAAGGCTAATGTGCCATGAGCAAATTACTGGGGGCTGGGTCAAGGTGGTTTAATAAGCTCCACAGAAGGTTCTCACCTCGCTTCAGTGGCCAGCTTGTCAGTTCACCCCCCACCACTCCTTTTACCATCACTATAATCAGTTTAGGTTGTAGCTTCATGGACATAACCCCCTTGTATTTCCCCTTTTCTACTTCAGCGGCCTGTTATCCAGGTATGTATGGCAGGAAACCCTCCTGAGTTGTTTGAAACTCATGTCATGCTCTACAAGAGAAATGAGTGGTAAGTCCCGTGTTGGTTGGTAATGTGAGCTATCTAGCGTGGCTTTGTATAAGCACTTGAACACTATTCACAGGAGCCATTATGGGCCAGGTGATGTCAATCAGCTTTCTATGTTATGTTCAAGTTTATGGTCTTACTAATGTTCAATATTTTCACAAGGAGTTGTTTTAAATTGGTGGTGTTTAACTTAAAGTCATTAATAAACTGCTCAAAAATGCAATTTGTGTGTTCATCTGGGAGGGGGGCATGAGTTATTGAAATCTGCCACTATACACACATACTACTGCAGATGACCTGTTTCTGATTCACTCTCACCTTGTATACCTCAGCAGGAGTTCCCACACTTCAGCAAGAGTTACAGACAAGATGTACCCTATTCTGTAATGAGTGAGGTAATATTAAGTTGCTTACCTCCCCAATCTGTTTCTCCAATGTCAAGAGACAGATTGTCATTCCTAGATCTCCTGGGTCATAATCTGGGCTTCCTACCGCTGACGTGTCTTTATAATTTAAAAGGAAATATAAAGACCTATTATCTAAACAATTATCTAGATGGCAAAATCAACAATAGAAGGACAAACTGTATTTCAAAACCTGTTTTAAAACATATACTTGTTACCTGCAAGTTAATGCAAAAGAATATTTTGAAAATGTCCTAAATGGACACTGCTCATAGGAAGACCACTGCGTACTGTCTAAGTGTAATAGCATTAACAAGCAACATACTTTTCCTAAAGTCGATGCAAATTACACCAGGATAGAGAAGCTTTGTTTTCTTCAAATTTAAGCAAGGACATTGTGAAGTGAAGATTCCTTAAGGAAATGTAAAATTCTTTTTATAAAGTATTTTGCTTTTAAGACTCCTACATTTCTTTAAATGAAATGCCTAAATATCATCTGTCTTTGTAAAATGTCATTACATTTCAAGAAAATGACGATGTCAGAAAAACATGTTTTTCACTCAGAAGAATAGTCTCTTATTTTAGAAAGTGAATTACTTTTTCCAGTTTCAAGTAGGGCTTCCAACTATGTCTAAAAAGGTTGGAACATGCATTAAAAGTTCATATTCACAGAACTTTTTAAATTACATCCAAGGTTAAATGACATTTTTTTGTATAAAATAAATTATGTCAGATTTGTTTGTATCACTTACTACTCAACGTATTTTCAAAAGTTGCTAGATATCACTTAAAAACATTACAAAAAAATAAGGACTAAAAGACTCGGGTAACATTTTTGGATTTGAATATGATATGCTCTTGATCAGATAGAAAATTATCTGCACTAAACATAGGCTTTAATTTACTTTATTAAGGAAAGGCATATATTTATACTAACAGGTTTAAAATAGAAAAGTTACTTAGCATGAAGTAAGTGGAAGGCTGTGGTTATTAAAGGGTCAAATTCCACATTACTGTAAATTACAGTCACCTTTTTTAAATGGTACATACTCCAGTTATTCTTCTTACAGATTGCAATGACCTGCATGTTAGCAAATTTACTTGCTGTATTATAAAATATTAACTTAGAACAAATATTCCTGAGCATAATCCTTTATATGAATTTATTAAATGCCAAGCATTATTTAATATTTCATTGCCCTTTGTATAGCTAGAAGTATGCATGCAAGCATTACTATTTTGTACTCATCATGTACTAAAAATATACAAATTGCTAACTCTTCTAATGACTTCAGATAATCTCTCCTGACTGCATAACCATTTTTTGCATCATGTATTACTTCTGTTACCCATAAATACAGCACTTTAGCAACACATCTGATTTTATTTGTCTTTCATCTCACACAAGCAACTGCTTGAGGACTTATCTCTTATACTATTTGTACATTGATTTCCATTTTGAATTTCAAATTTGTACCTTGCATACAGGCTTCTTGACTTTTAATCTCTTTGCACTGATAGATATACTTTATTACTGTTTTTACTCAATCTGCTAACAAATAATGCAGGATTACTGACTCTACTAAAAATTCCTTTGTCCCTTAAATAAGGAACTAATGTTTTGCTTAATACAATAGCATTCCTTATACAGTTCTGTAAATGAGTCAAACTATACATCTTTAAAACTTTTTTTCTACTCATTCCAGCAAGTTAGAACTACAGTCCTTGCGTGACCAAATAATAGCTTTTAATACTTCTGCCATATTATCTCCTTGTTGTAGTATTCCCTTATAAATCCATGTAGTTGGGGGAGGGGTTGTTCTGTCAGTGATTTCATATCTATTATTTGAAATGCATTTCTTGCATACTCTTCAAGAAAAAGATCCTGGGAACAACAAAACTTTCTTTAAAACATTGTGCACTGGTTTTAACAAATTAATTTACCTTTTGTTTGCCTGCAACTTTGATCCATGAATTATCAATGAATATAGTTCTGCTCATACTTATTCTAATGGAGATTTGAATACCGAATCTACTCTCTATAGTGCATTGGAATATTTAAATATTTAATATTTATTTTTTGCTTTCAAACGTTTCATGTCCTTCCCATATAAAATAATTCCCAAACAGATAACTTGCTTTACTTATTCTACAACCGGACCTCTTATCTTTACTGCCACTTTGTTTTCATTGTTTCACCCTGTTCATCATTATTTCACATACTAGTGTTTACTGGCAGATCAGCAGGAATTCCTCCAGGATCAAATATGTCTGCATACAGAAATATAAAGTGTAATCATTAGTACTATATTGTCTGTGTAATTTACTGCTGCATAGCATATTTTCTTAATTTTTAATCTGTTTCACTGTCATTAAGCTTTAAAATTAAATAATCAATCTAAGCAGAAACAACAAAGGGTTAGATACACTCCTTGCTTGATTTGCCTGATTTTAATTTTGATGTTGCCTATTCATTCCTTGTAAACTTTATTTGTGTCATTTGGAATTGTAAAGGGCAGTTATTACATTTCCTGGAAACCCTCTCCTTGATGTAATTCTGCGCAACTTAGAAATGTAAATACACAATTTCCTCTGAGGCAAAAATCTCACATACAGACAAGATTGTCAGGAACACACACAGACTACATCCACCACAGATAGTGTTGAAACACCTAGAACATCTTATGCTGACGAACTAAAAAGCAATCTCTCCAAACCTCAAACACATCTTAAGTAAGCAAACAGTTATGCCTTCCCTAAGCAATTGCTAAAGCAGAGAACAAAAGCATAAACAAACACAACACATAAGCCTACATCCAATGGTTCCCCAAAAACAAAGCCCATAAGGCAAGCAAAAAATTTACCCCAGAACACTTATGATAGCAGACCACATTGTACAAGACACTCTTACCCCTCTCTTCAGACTGGACTTGGAAAAGATTAGTCAGTTTCTTATCTAGAGGCAGAATCTGCCGAGTTACACAAACAGTCTAGTCACTGCAGCACAACTACCAGTATGATTCTACTATAGTCCCTGTGGGTGTAAATAACCTGACCCATACCTCTCTGGACCACATGAAAAGACACATTATGGACCTCTCAAACCAGTATGTTTCTTGCATTGAGCAGTATTCTACCTTCAGCAAGAATAAGGTCACAGTTTAAACTAAAAATTATTTATTTTAACTTATGGCTTAGCTTCTGGTGTCAGTCCAAGGAGATTCAGTACTTGTCAGCTTAAGAGGAAATGGAATACAAAGATGGCCTTCAGTGGGCTTATGGATTTTTGATAAAACTTTATCCACCCAAAAAGAGCATTTTTTAGGTAATGTCAAAGTGACATATTTACCAACACAGCAATCAAAACCCAAAGGAACCTGAAGGTGTCACTGCTGAATGCCAAGACCCTTAACAAGAAACTCCTCACCCGATAAGCTCTTCACACTCTGGAGAATACAGACATTTGTGCCACAACTTGAGATATGAATTAAAGCCAAAGAAAGTACTCCAGCAGTGCAAGGCTACAGTACCTTCCACACATTTAGACCAACAGCCTCACAGACAGGGACTAATGGTGGAGGAGTCTCAATTTACAGTAGCAGCAAGTATTTCTCAAGGTTTGTTAAACAGGATGATACCCTGGAGTTTATCCACAGGCAAAATCACCTTAGACAGAATCTCACCATGTCTTAGCAACATATAGGTTCATAGGTAGGTACTAGGCTATCGGCCCAAGGGCCTAAGTAAGCCTACCAACAAGGTTCCCTGGCTTACACCAACCAAGAAAGTTAATTTCCGGTGCCGCTGTTGAGCAGAACCACAGAAGTGATCCCCCAGGGTGTATTTCCTATTTCCCGTCCACTCATCAGGATTTTTCTTGAAGAGTGCTAATGAGGAACTTTGCTTGACATAGATGGGTAGCTTTTTCCAGAGTATAGAAAGTCTCTGGGACTGTTTATTGTGGTGACAAGGTTTAGGTCCCTAGAGCATGTAGCTCGGAGGTATTGGGATTTCTTTAGGTGTAGCATGTCCAATAGCTCTGGGTTTAACATAGCTTTATATGTTAGGCAGAGCTCTCCTAGGAGTAGGCGATATGCTACAGAGTAAAGCTGGAGTTTTTTGAGACGGTCAGTGTAGGGCATCTGATTAAAGCCAGTAATCCTCTTTGTGAGGTAATTCTGTGGCCTTTCAGCTGCTGCAGATGTCTTGTGAGGTACATTCCAAAAGGAGCGTTGTCCTCTATAATGGGTCTAATGAGAGCCAAGTAGAGGGGAACAATGACCTCTTTTTTCCTGGATGAGAACTTTTTTGTGATGAGGTGTGCCACATAGAAGGATTTCCTGACTACTGTGGCGATGTGATTATCAAAGGACAGACTACTGTCCACATGGGTCCCAAGGTCTCTTATCACACATTTGGCATTAAGTAGACTGCCGTTTATGTGGTAGTTCATGGATACAGAGTTTTTACCAAAGGGGATTACAATGCACCTTTTGGCATTGATCTTGAGGCCATGCCTCTGACACCAGGCATCTGTCTCAGTGAGGCCCTTCTGTAGGATGTCCACATCATTTAAGGACTTGACTATGGCTCCTACTTTGCAGTCATATGCGAACTTCATTATCTAGAGGCCTTCTGTGTTAGCCTGTATTTCAGAGAAGTAGATACCAAACAGGAGAGGTCCCAGGAATGAACCCTGTGGTACTCCACTTGTCACTGGTTTGAAGTCAGATTTGGAGTCTGCAACTTTTACAGTGTGGGTTCTGTCAGTGAAACAGTTGGCAACCTATCTTGTGACATAGGGATTTATACCTAGTTTATTGAGTTTAGATATAATTCCAAAATGGGGGATGATGTCGAAAGCTTTGGCGAGGTCAAGAAAGGTTGTGTGAACCACCTTATCCTCATCTATGTCTTTGGTGTCTGCCTCAAAGAAGTCGATCAGGTTCAAAAGGCATGATCTGCCTTTCACAAACCCAAACTGGGTGGAGTCCAGAGTTTGGAGCTTACCAATGTCTTTATTTATGAGTTCCATGATGATACGTTCCATGGCCTTGCAGACCAGGCTTGTCAGGCTAATAGGGCGATAGTTCCTAGGATCAGTGGTGACTCCCCCTTTGTGGAGTGGGGTAACTGTTGCTGTGCACCATTCAGTGGGCACAAGGCCTGACGTGAGACTATGATTGAACATGGTGCATAGGTGGGGAGACAGTTCGTTCTGAAGTTCATGTAAAACGCAGCCTGGGATGTTGTCCGGTCCCATGGATTCTGTCTTTTTGGTTTTAGAGAGTGTAGCTTTTACCTGCATAGATGTGATTACAGGGACTCTGCATTCTTCCGGTATAGCTATGGGCCCTTTGGGGGGTGAGAAGGGGGTAAAGTTAGCACGGAACCTATCTGCCAGGATGTTGGCAATATCAGTTGGTTCTGTAATTTTTGTACCATTGTGCTGTAACTCATAGCAGATCTGGGTGTTGCCATTGAGATTCTTGACATAGCTATAGAATGTTTTGTGTTTGCCCTTAGAATCAGTGGCAATTTTGTTTTCGTAGCTAGCTTTGAAGGATCTTATAAGGGATCTCAGCTTCTTACTGAGGCTGACCAGGAAGTTCCTCCAGTCATGGGATTTTACTCTCTTTTGCAACAGTTTCTTCCTTCTGTTGTACAGTTTGTTAATAGCAAGGGACCACCAGTTTGGCTTCCTTTTTTGGGGGATAGCATCTTGGTTCTGTTTGGGATAGCACGATCCATGCATTCGTGTAAGTGCTTATAGAGTGCATTTGTGTAGGATTCAGTAGTCGTAACTGTATTCTCCATCTGTATGGGTGTCATGAAGTTCGCCACTTCTGTCTTAAGAAGCATGAAGTTGGCTTTGGAGAAATGTTTTACCATGGTTTCCTTAATGGTGGGAGGGGATGGGATGCGGATATCTAGGGTGATTAGCTTATGGTCGGATCTGACCAACGAGGAGTTGACTTCAGGTGTGGAACACCTATCACTCATGTTGGTAATGACTAGGTCTAGGATATTGTTGCCCCTGGTGGGGGTGTGGATAAGCTGATTCAGGGCATTGGAATTTATGAATTCCAGAAAGCGTTAAGCGAAGGGGTTGGTACATGAGTAGTTTTCACAGTTAATGGTGGTAGTTGAAATCACCCATTATTAGGGTGCTTGATTGAACCTTAATATTTTCTAGTATATCAGGAAAAGAGGAGTGGGACTCCTGGGGCATGATGGGGGATCTGTAGCAAGCTACAATTTGGATTGCAGTTTTGCCCAGAGTTAGTTGCACTTGAATAATCTCGGATGCATTATGCTGTGCAACTAGCCTGGAGGTGTGGATATCCTTAATGAATATGGACACACCTCCGCCTTTGTGTTCTGGCCAGGTTAGATGGCCGAAAAGTGTGGTATGAGTTATAGCCTGGTAATGCAGGGGTGCTCTCTAGAGTGTTGAACCAGGTGTCAGTCACTGCACAGATATCAATGTTCTCCATTTTAAGGAATGCCTCGAGTGAGTACATCATCTATATCACAAGAATCCCACAGCTCCTACTTGGACCTACTGGAGGCAGTTTCCATCCATCCAAACATTCTTTTCATGGAAGACTTTACCCTTCTATAGACTGGGAAACATACACTGCTTCTAACTTGCAGGTACAATATTTCCAGGACCGTCCTTGAAAAGTGAACCAAGGTAATAGATGAAGGGAAAATGATGCATACTGCCTATCTAGATCTGGCTAAGGCATATGATATGGTATTGTGGACAAACTCACTGAGCTAGGCATAAATCTCTACATAACTCAATGGATTGTCAGCAGGCTCACAGATGAGACCCAGCAAGTCAGGATCGGTGAGAACAATTCCACCAAGAGGCAGATCATGAAGTGGAGCACAACATGGTTCCATGCTGGGCCCATTCCTGTTTGGTATCTATTTCCTGGATGTCAAGGCTAATGGCAAGGACCTCTGGTTAAAGATGTTCAGTCAGCTGCAAATTGGGAGCTATCAAAAAATTACCCCATGACACTAATATCCTGCAGGAGGATCTAATGCAGACAAATGACTAGTGCCAAAGCCACAGATTAAAACTCAATGCAAATGAGTAAATTATAGTACCTTCTGGGGAAACATTCACCTAGGCAAATTATTCCATTGATAAGACAAACAGGTGACCCAGCAGTTAGAGATATGGAAACATATGTAGACAGTAATTTGAACTTAGAGCAACATGTAGCCAACATAGCTAGAAAATCATTATATTCATGCAACTTATAAGTAAGGGTATAGCATTCAGGTTGAAGGAAATTATAGTACCACTCTAATTGGCCCTTATCAGCTACATTATTGAATCAATGCCCCCTTTGGCATGTTCCTAACTAGTCATATGCAGATGAAACACCCACAAAAGATTCCTCGCCAAGAGAACCCAGAGTAATATATCATTGTTCTATACAGATTGCATTTGAGCCCTTTCTCTATACTCAGTCTCCTACAGGTTGTTGAGAGATGATCTGTGCTTGGCACTTAAGGCATTCTTAAATCCAGCCCAGATGGAGATTTTGCACATTCACAGAAAAAGCAATACTAGAAACACAAGATCCAGGGATTAGAACTTTGCTTGCAACATGATTAGAACATGATGGCTAGACAGATATGTCTATCAAAGAATCCACATGCTGTGGAATAGGCCCCCTACCCATGTAAAACAGAGATCATTCCTAACACTATTCATCCCTGGGCTGTCCCCATGACTCTTATAAATGGAGGCCAACAGTAAACATTCCCTAACTAACCCTGGATGGGCAATCATAAATTCATCCCTGTCTCTTATAGGCAGAGACTAAAAGTAAACATTCCATAACAAACATAGCCCCCTTCCCCACATAACTTTTTTGCAACCTGCTTACATACTCCTCCAACTGAGACTCACATGCTACAAGGGGACACAATCGGGTTGGATTGCACAGCTAGGAGTATAAAGGCCCAGGTCATCATTAACCTAGTATACACCCATGACTCTACGTCTGCATATAACAGACACAAAAATGTTCCATTGCTTCTATGCTTTTTCAGTCACATGCTGCAAAAGAAAACACCATCTAACACTGACATTGTGGCTAAATATACAAACTAGGAAAAACATAATGTGATGTCATCTGCCCCTTCAGATCTCCAAACAGAATCCTAGAAAAAAATAATACAATTGTAGACCAATGCTACCAGTGTGTGTGTTTTTTTTTTAAATGATTCCCTTATCTGAGCACCTTGTCAAATATCTCAGCACATTTCTGAAAATTCGTCATGCATAACCCTTTGATTATACCATTAGGGCCTACTGATTTATTTCTGTTCAGACTTTTTATAAAACTTTCAATATCTGATCTACTGAATATATTTCTCATCACCATCTGCTTTCGCTGTGTATAAAACACCCATCATATTCGGGATTGCAAAATCTGCCTTCAGAAAATGTTCACAGCTTTGAGGTGCGCTTGGCAGAAAGTTTTTTTTCATCCTATTATTTCTTGCATCCAATGGGATTTCCCCATCTACCTGTAGCATTCTATAGTTTCTTTTCCCTATGTGTTTCCAGCAATCTGATCTCATTCCCTCTATCTCTATCAAATTTTCTTCATCTTGTCTTCTTTTTTTTATTCAAATATTTAATTACATTTTCCATGAAAAATAAGAGACAACAAATGGCAAACACTATTGTCATTCTTAAGACAAAATATTAACAAACAAAGTAAAAACTGTTTGCAATATATACATAGGCCTGAAGCAAAACTGCAGATCACAGTTAAGATATACAAGTTCTTTAGTATAAGTATCAATTCAGAAAAAGTTATGGTCCTCATTTTGTCTTCTTGTCCATATTTTTTAATGATTTTTATTCTACCTTTGCTATTTTTCCCACTTATCAGACCACTGTTCTGCTTTATTCTATATATTTTCATAGGTGTGTACTAGGCTAATGGCCCTGCAGCCTTTACAAGCCTTGCCCATAGAAGTGCCCTGGTATTGTGCTGCCCGGTGTTAGTTCCCAGTGCATCTATCAAGTAGAGCCATTGGAGTGATCTCCAGGGTGAACTTTCTATTTCCCATCCACTCATCAAGATTTCTCTTGAAGAAGACCAGTGAGGTGCTCTGCTTGACATGTATGAGAAGTCTATTCCAGAGGATGGGCAGTCTCTGAGTTATGAACCTGTCCCTCCAGTGTGTTCTGTTGATTGTGGTAATGAGGTTGAGGTCTCTGGAGCGTGTGGTTTGGAAAGGATTGGGATTTCCTTAGATGTAGCATTTCTAAAATAGCTGGGTCAGACATGGCTTTGAAAGTCAAGCAGAGATTGCTTCTTAGTTGACGATATCAGACATAGAATACCTTGAGTTTTTTGAGTCTGTCCATGTAGAACATGTGTTTAAGGCCTAGGATCCTCTTCAAGATGTACTTTTGTGGCCTCTCCAGCTGTTGCAGGTGTCTAGTGAAGTACATGCCAAATGAGGCATTATAGTCTATGATTGGTCTAATGAGGGAAGAGTAGTGAGAAATGATGACCTCTTTCTTCCTGGATGAAAAACCCTTGGTAATAAGATGTGCCACATGGAAGGACTTTATGACCACAGGGGCAATGTAATGGTCGAAGGAGAGGTCGCTGTTCCCAGATCTCTTATAATGCCTTCAGTGTTCCATGGGCTCCCATCAATGTGGTAATTAATGGGAACTGAGTTTTTCCTAAAGGGGATGATGACGCACTTTTTGGCATTAAGTTTAAGGCCATGGTTTTGACACCAGTCATTAGTCTCAGTGAGGCCATTCTGTAGGATATCTGCATCACTTGAGGAGTTAATAATGGCTCCCAGCTTGCAGTCATCTGTGAACTTGGTCAGCCAGAGACCCAACATGTTGGCCTGGACTTCTGAGAAGTAGATGTCAAACAGGAGAGGCCCCAGGATCAATCCCTGTGGGACTCTACTCGTGATGGTTGGCAGTCTGACTTGGAGTTCACTACTTTCACAATGTGGCTTCTATCTGTGAGCCAGTTTGCAACCCACCTAAAGATATAGGGGTTGATGCCGAGTTTGGTGAATTTATAAATAATTCCTGAGTGAGGAATGGTATCAAAGGCCTTGGCCAGATCGAGGTAGGCTGTATGAACTGCCTTACCTTCAACAACAGCTCTAAAAGTTGCAGACTCCAAATCTGACTTCAAAGCAGTGACAAGTGGAGTACCACAGAGTTCCATCCTGGGACCTCTCCTGTTTGGTATCTATTTCTCTGAAGTACAGGCTAACACAGAAGGCCTCTGGATTTCAAAGTTCGCAGAAGATTGCAAACTAGGAGCCATAGTCAAGTCCCCAAATGATGTGGACATCCTACAGAAGGGCCTCGCTGAGACAGATGCCTGGTGTCAGAGCCATGGTCTCAAGCTCAATGCCAAAAAGTGCAGTGTCATCCCCTTTTGTAAAAACTTTGTACCCATGAACTACCACATAGGCAGCAATCTACTTAACACCGAATGAGTGATAAGAGATCTTGGGACCTAGGTGGACAGTAGTCTCTCCTTTGATAGTCACATCGCCACAGTAGTCAGGAAGTCCTTCTACGTGGCACACCTCATAATAAAAGGGTTCTCATCCAGGAAAAAAGAGGTCATTGTTCCCCTCTACTTGACACTCATTAGACCCATTATAGAGTACAATGCCCCTTTTGGAATGTACGTCACAAGACATCTGCAGCAGCTGGAAAGGCCACAGAAGTACCTCACAAAGAAGATTACTGGCCTCAAACAAATGCCCTACACTGATCACCTCAAAAAACTCCAGCTTTACTCCGTAACATATCGCCTACTCCGTGATCTCTGCCTAACAAATAAAGCTATGTCAAACCCATAGCTGTTGGACATGCTACACCTAAAGAAATCCCAATCCTTCTGAGCTACACGCTCTAGGGACCTAAACCTTGTCACCACAATAAACAGGACATGCTGGAGGGATAGATTCCTGTCCCAGAGACTTCCCATACTCTGGAACAGGCTACCCATCTATGTCAAGTAAAGCTCTTCATTAGCACTCTTCAAGAAAAATCTTGATGAGTTTATGGAAAATAGGCAATACATCCCGGGATCACTTCTGTGTCTGTGCTCGACAGTGGCACAGCAAAATAACTTTCTTGGGTGGCGTAAGCCAAGGAACCTAGCTGGCTTTGCTTATGTAGGCCCTTGGGCCAATAGCCTAGTACCTATCTATGAACCTATGAACCTATGGTGACTGACTCAAAGAAGTCAACCAGGTTGAGCAGGCATGATCTACCTTTCACAAAACCAAATTTCATGGGATCTAGAGTTTGGAGCTTCCCTATATCCTTGTTAATTAGGTCCATGATGATGTGCTCCATAGCCTTAAATATCAGACTCGTCAGGCTAATGGGGTGATAATTTCCAGGGTCTGCAGTCGCTCCTCCTTTATGGAGAGGGATGACTGTAGCAGTGCTCCATTCAGTAGGGAAAAAGCCTGAGGTGAGGTTGTGAGTGAACAGGATACACAGATGTGGTGCCAGTTTGCTTTGTAATTCATGTAGAACACAGCCAGGGATATTGTCGGGTTCCATGGAAGCTGTATTCTTGGCCTTGGACAATGCTGCTTTAACCTGTGCTGCACTAATGCTGGGTGCCTGGCATTCATCCGGTATTGAGATTGGTCCTTTGGGGGGGGGGGGGTAAAGTTTGCACTGAATCTGTCAGCCAGTATGTTGGCAATATCTGTTGGCTCAGTATAGGAGGTACCATTGTGCAGTAACTCAGAGCAAATCTGGGTACTGCCATGGAGATTCTTGATATAACTATAGAAGTCTTTGTGGTTGTTTTTTTGTGCCTGCCGCAATTCTGCTTTCATAGCTGGCTTTGGAGGTTTTGATGAGGGATCTCAACTTTTTGTTGAGGCTGATAAGGGAATTTTTTCCAGTCTTGGGACTTTACCTTTTTCTGCAACAATTTCCTCCTCCTGTTGTACAGTTTATTAATGGCAGGGGAACACCGGACTGGCTTGTTATTTTTGGGGAAATGTTCTTTCCCTTTTTAACTTTATCATGTTGTTATGTGGTGTTTTCAGTATACTCCCTTTTATTTTCAAGATTTATCTCTACATTTATCCAGACCTGCAGTTGTGGTACTCTCTCACTCTCACTTTATGAACACAACTCTTTTACTGAGCTTTTTTTGGGGGGATCTCACTATCCATTAAGACCCAAAATCAACAGTGAGTTATCACTCTCAGTCCTGATATTTAACCTCAGAGTACATTAAAATCTAGTTTGCAGTCACTTTGGTACATGTCTGTCTCTCTGAAGAAAAATATCTCTGTTGCACAGCCAGTTAACTTGTCTGGCTGTTAACCGAAAAGTTGGTACTTCAAGCCTACCTAGGAATGGTGCTTATTTGCCTGAGTTTGGCAGTTAAATACAGAGGGCTGAAGCTTTGAGCTACTTCCTGTAGACACTTATTCAGATTGTGCTCTGGGCTAACAGGAAACAGGTCTTTTCAGCCTCAGGCTTAGTACAAGGTGACATTTTTGTTACAGGACCTAAACTGGGACACTTGAGGGCCACCTCAGTAAACCAGGTCTGCAAACCTGTTATCCCAGCCCCCATGGAAGTGGAGATGAGGCCGCCATGTCATCTTCCACCTCCTGTCCTTCACCTGGCACTATGGGGATGACATACTGAATGGAACCACCTAGGAGGCAAGAGGCCACATGCCAGGAGGCTCGAAGTGATGTACATTCGTCAGCGCCTGACACCAAGGGGGAGAGAGACTGGGGTGTGCCGCAAAATGTGCAGAAATAAGGGGACCCAGGGCCATCTCCCATGTCAGTTTGAAAGCCCTAGGTGCAAGGCAAAGGGAGAACTAGACTCAAGGAATTCTGGAGGAGGGACTGTCTGAGGCTTTATGTCCCAGCAGAGTTCCATGAGAGGGTCCAAGAGCATGCGCGACACTGCATGATTTGGCAGGAGTCAGGAGATATGTAACCCTGGAAAAGAGCTCTCTCCCCTGGGTAAAAGTGGAAGTACAGAGGGGGTCCATCCCAATGGAAGTCTGGAAGGGAGAGAGAGGTGGAAAGTGACTGGGACAGGACAGCTCCTACCTGTGTGAGGGGGTACAGACCATGCACCCTCTGGAATGAAAGTCTGGAAGGGGGAAAGAGACAGATAGTGGCAGGGCAGTGTGTGCTCCTGCCTGGTTGAGGGGGTTCAGGCAGAGATACCAACAATGGAAGTTCTTAAGGGAGTGCTGGGGCAGACAACAGTGAGGCATGGAGAGCTCCTGCCTGGGTGAGTGGGGTCAGGCACAGCCCTCCCATGACGGAAGTCCTTAAGGGAGTGACAGTGGTGGCACCTGGAGAACACCAGCTTGGGTGATCAGGGATAGGCAGAGCTCCTCATGATGGAAGTCCTTGAGGAATCACTAGGTTGGATGGAGGAGGGCCCTGGAAAGCTCCTACCAGAGTGAAGGCATCCAACTTCACCCCATAACTGATGGCATCCTTGAAAAATCTCAGTCTCCAGAGCTGCTCTGGATGGGAAACCAGGAGGACTCTGAAGCCTTCATAAGAGCGGATCTGCCTCTCAGTGACCAAGGGGAGTTTCGGAGGGGTAGATGGGATCAGAGGGAAGCTCTTCTGACAGGGTCTGAGGGCATGAGTGATCTGGCACATTTGGCAGCCTGCAGGAGACATGGAGGTGGCAGAGTCCCCCAACATGGGGGGCCGTGGCCATGGAAGGTTTCTTGGCCAGGTCAAATGGGAGGGCTGTTAGGGTCAGCCCTGACAGGTGTTAGTAAGCGAGTGCCAGGCAGATTGGTGCGGGGCCTGGAGAACACCTGTCTGGGTGAGTGGGGTCAGGCAGAGCCTCCCACAATGGAAGTCCTTGAGGGAGTGACTGATGGATGGTGGCAGGGCCTGGAAGGCTCCTGCCAGGGTGAGGGTATCTGACCTTACCCCATACTCAATGGCATCCTCGAAAAATTGCAAAGTCCCCAGAGCTGCTCAGGATGGGAAAGCAGGGGGACTGGCCGACCCAGGAAGCCAGGTCACCATTCAGACTGAGCAGGCTAAACTGGGACACTTCTGTGTCCCAAAGACAATGTTTGGGATTCTGGGACAGAGACTTACACACTTGGACTGTCCTGGAAAAACTGGGACTGTTGGTCACCTAGGTAACCGCTTATGAATTTAGAAACTATCTTTCTTGTATTTTCCCTTTGTTGTGCAAAATATAAATGCTTGATTATATTTTATCTGTACTTCTTCGGTTTTGTACTATTATATTGCATAAAAAGATTAACTTAACAAATGTTTACCTTGTTTGTCTTATAATCCTTAAAATTTAACAATCTGAGTTCTTTATTTTTCAACCAATTCACTTCATTCAGAAATATTCCTATTTTTCACTGAAATCGCAAATTATTATTTTATTTTTTTTAGCTTATTTTATTTGTACTTGTTTTCTGGGGTAGAGCACTCATCTCCATAGACCTTTTCACACTCATCCTGGAAACAGTGCCTGGTTAAGTGACTGGCTCAAAGTCACACAGTTAGGCAATGGAGGCTGACAGAATCAAACCTTTTCACCAACGGACCACAGGAAACAGCTCGTTAACAGATCCTTTATCCTCTAAGCCAACTGCCAGATTTGTGTGCTATACTTGTGACTTATTCTTGCCAGAATGCATCTTGGTTTTATTCATCTCATTTTCTTTACGTTTTACGTATTATAAACATTTACCTGACATTTTACTGTTCAAAAAACAAATTTCACTTACTAGTTACTAATAACAATTCTGTGCACAAAATGTATTTCAGACATATCATCACATTGCTGACACAATGCATTGTGTTAGCTTAGTATTGGCAAAATTGTAGACATTTTGGTAGCTCAGAATGAATGTTATATAGGATCATAGGAAATTACCAGGCTATCGACTGGGAGGTCATTTTAAGCCTAGCTATTTCAACCCAATGTAATACCATAGTGGTACTAGTCCACACCCAAGACTGCATTTAGTGATGACTGCATGGCCGGCCTTAGGCATAGGCCAACTAGGCGGCTGCCTAGGGCGCCGCTGTAGCAGGGGCGCTTTTCCAGTATTTATTTGGTGTAGGTAGACCAGGTTGGGGGCACCTGGATGGTGAGGGGGGGCGCTGTGGAGCCCTTTTGCCTAGGGCACCAGCTGACCTAAGGCCGCTGCTGGATGACTGACCATGCTCAGGAGGGTTGTGGGTGCTACCCCCAGTAAGAATTTATGGTGCCCCATCTACTTATCCAGGTTCCTCTTGAATAGTGTCATAGAGGTGCTCTGCTTCACATGAAGCCTGTTCCAAAGATGTGGCAGTTGTTGGAAGAGAAGGCATAATTCTTCCCTAAGAAATCTATACAATATGGAGTATAGTGACAGGGATTTTAGTCAGTCCATGTAAGGTAGATGCTGGAGACACTTGATCATATTTGCTAGAAACCTCTGCGGTCTCCCTAATTGCTGTAGGTGCTGAATACAGCCCATACCAAATGCGGCATTATAGTCTATTATGGGCTGGATATGTGCCGAGTATGGGGGGGTTATAACTTCTTTTGCTCTCAAGTCCATGCCTTTTCTAATCAAGTGAGCTATGTGGAAAGCTTTCCTTACAATGGTAGACACATGGTGGTCAAAGTTAAGGTTGTGGTCAACCTGTGAACATAGGTCCCTTACCACTTCATGGGTACTTAGGGTATTGTTATTGATTTGAGAGTGTGAAGGGACATTGCTGAATTGCTGAATGATAATGCATTTCCTTGCATTTAGTTTGAGACCATGAAGTTTGTTTGTGTGAGATCATCCAGGAGTATACTGACATCGTTTGGAGAGTCAATGATTGCACCTAGTTCGCAGTCATCTGCAAACTCGGTCACCCACAACCGTTTCGTTTTGACCTGAAATTCTAAGAAGTATATACCAAACAGTAAGGGGCCCAGCACTGGCCCTTGTGGCACCCTGCTGGTAACAGGTCTGCTAGTTGATGTGGAATCACCCACTTTAATAGTGCGTGTCTGGTTTCTGAGCCAGTTGGCAACCCATCTTGCAAAAAGGGATTTACATTAGTTAGCTAAGTTTATCAGTAATGCCTAAATGTAGTACTGTTTTGAAAGCCTTTGCCAAGTCGAGGTATGCAGTATGCCCAGATTTGCCCTCATCAATGGCCTTGCTCTGCCCTTCACGAAGCTGAACAGGGTAGGATTCAGGGTTTGGAGGTCACCTATGTCTTTATTTATGAGATCCATAATGATTTTTTCCATGGCCTTACAGATGAGGCTGGTCAGACGTATAGGTCTGTATTTCCACGTGTCTGTTGCTAGGCCACCTTTGTGTTGGGGAATAACTGTAGCTGTTTGTCATTCCTCAGGAACAAAGCCTGTGGTTAGGCTATGACTGAAAAGGGTACTTAGTGGTGATGCTAGTTCATTTTTTAGCCTGTTTAGAAGGCAGCCTGGGATATCATCTGGTCTCATAGATGCCATGTTCTTTGCCTTGGACAGGGCTTTGAGGACCTGCTCTTCAGATATGTAAGGCAGGGGAAGTTTGGGGGAGGGTTTGTTGTAAGTTAGGAGGGGATAAGGGAGCAAAATATTTACTAAACCTATCCACTAGCAGGTTGGCTATCTCTGTGGAGTCATTTTGTGTGATACTGTTGGCCACATGCTTGGATCCTACCCTTTAGGTTACATACATAGCTGTAAAAGGCCTTATGGTTATCCTTGGCAGTACTTGCTAAGTTTCCCTCAAAGAATCTCTTGGAGGATTTGACAAGTTGTCTTATTTGCTTGTTAAGGTTGAGGACAATCCTTTTCCAGAGTTGGGTTGTTGTCTTCATTTTCTTGGACTGCAACTTTTTGCATTTATTGTAGAGTTTGTTGATGCTAGACTTCCACCATGGCAGCTTGATTTTACTTGGGGATCTGGCTTTGATTCTGTCTGGTACAGCTGAGTTTATACAGTTAAGCAAGTGATTGTACAGGGCATTAGTGCAAGCTTTGGCATAGTTATCACTTTCAGTTTGGGGTGGGGATTGGAATGCATTTATACCTTCACCTAGGAAGGTATAGTTTGCCTTGGGGAAGTGAAACTTTTTAGTCTGATTTCACCCTTTGTGAGTTCTGGTGTTAGTGCAAGTTCCAACAGTTGCAGCAGTGCACCCTGTTTGATATGTTGGTGAGGACCAGATCTAGAATGCTTATTTCTGTTTTCAGGGTTTGGCCAATTTGCTCCAGGGCATTTGAATTCACAAAGTGAAGGAACTTTTGTGCTAGCAGGTTTGGGCTAGAGTGGGTTATCCAGTTGATGGTAGGATAATTTAAATCCCCCATAATGAGTGTGCTCAGTAAAATTTGGATTGTCTTCAGTTTGGTTAAGTAGGCTTCATGGATGCCTTGACCGGATCTATAACTGGCTAGGACTTAAATGGGGGTCTTACTCACCATAATCTGGACTTGAAGTAACTCCATGGAGTTTTCCAGTCTAATTAGACATGAGGTGAATTTCTCTCTAATACAGATTGAAACACCACCTCCTTTGGTTTTCACATAATCATTTTGCAGTATAAAGGTGTGTAAAGCACTGTAACCTTGCAGAGCAGGGGTACTTTCTAAGGCCTTAAAGCAGGCTTCTATGACTGCACAGACATCTACATCTTCTAGTGATAGAACTGCTTCCTGGGAGTGCAGTTTTTGGTTTAGGCTCCTAGCATTTAGCAGCATGACCCTTATTTTGTTCTGACTGGTTAATTTCACATCAGTAATGTTTTCGAGACCCTGCCTAAAAAAAGGCACTATTGGGGAGGCAAGAGCCTTTGCTGGCAGCTGAAAGCCTAGGGGTGCCAGGTGCAAACTGCCTCTAGCAAAGTAGCGAGGTTTGCTGACCATGGCTTCCAAGGCAGAGAGAAACTGGATCCCCTTAGAATGACAACAAAAACTAAGCCAATTATTGAAATCAGTCAATTTTGTTTATACTGTGGCATCATTCTAGGTGAGGGTAGTATGCTGTTCAAGGCTAGGGACATACCTGCCTGGGACACATACTCAGAGAGCTCAACCATGTCTCTCTTCATATAGTCCAGTGAGGAACATCTCAGATTATTCACACCAGCATGAACTATAACACAGTTATAACGGTTTGTGTTGCTGAAAGACCTGAGTGCATGTGTGATCTGGCAAATTCTGGCACCGGACAGGCAGGTGACCGTGACTTTTTCTTTCTCCAACCTGCTGAGTAGGACATCTGTGTGTCTCACTACTGAGTCTCCAATGACATGAAAACTTGTTTTTTGAGTGTTATGGCTTACGGGCTTGGTGGGTGAGGCACCTGAGTTGCTATGTCTCATGGGTGCTGTAGACACTGTGTTAGCTGCAGCAGACCTGTATTTTGGACATCTCTGGTGTTTCACCAAGTTTTCTGTATGTGGATGTGCGCGTTTGATGCATACTATGTGTATGAGTAGTGGTATTATGTGAATATGTAGTGGTGGGTGAGATGACAATCTTCCCCACGTTACTGTTTGGAGAGACAGAGAGAAAGCATAGATTCTAGATTCTTGGTATAAGTACATCTCTCGCACTCTCTACTAGACTGTGTTATTAGTAGAGGGTTGTCTGTGCACATGAGGCAATTGCTAAACTGCTTCAAGAGACCCAAGTCAACAAGGTTGGCAGGAGAAACAAGGGTAGTCCAACTGTTGGTCCATAATGCAAGGTTGAATACTATTGTCACTAGGGGTGGCTTTTCAGAAATGATCATGGAGAAGTTTGGCGAATGGATATTTCTGTCTGAGTTTTAAGGGAAAATTTGTTGAATTTAACTCTTCAGCTTTGGCATACAGTTGCATGGTAGTGTGCGGTGCTGCTCAGAAGCAGACCTGAAATACCAGAAGCTAAAACTTGAAAAAAACTTTAACAAAATACAAAAGGATCAATGAGAATGTTTATTCCAAGCCCTAGACTCGCCTCCCTTTACCAGTCAGGTGCCAAACAAACACAATTCTCTCACAAAAGTGCAGATAGGCCCCTTCCAATACAACATGGTCTGGAAAACGTGCTCAGAACATTTTTGCCTGTTTATTGATTTTTTTGTGCCTGTATAAAACCAATGCATTTCTGTGACACTTGGATCCCTTACATAGAGCTTACAAATGCTTGGTTTCCACATTATTGATATCTGAGTGTATCTCCTTCAATCTAGCTCCATCTCGGTCTATGGTCACACATTAAGGAAAGACATCATCAAACAGCTGTTCCGCGAACAGTAATCCCGAACATCGCTTTCATCCAAGACTGAAATCGTCGTAAAAAAAAAAAATCATCGAAAGGTAATAGTTGTTCAACAACATGGAAATAACCCATCAAGTTGGGGGGGCTCTGCATCCCACCAATTATATATACCAACTCAGAGATTGTCCTACACTGGGGAAAAGGGCAATTTTTAAAATGTAATTTTAAAGTGTTTTTTTTTTCATAGTTTACTTTATACAATGCAGTACTTCCTTATCGTTGGCCAACTATCACCTTTCAATGATTTTTTAATGATAATTTCACTCTTCAATGAAAGTGAGGTTCGTGGATTGCTGTTCATGAAATAGCTGTTTGATGAAGTTTTTCTTTGATGCGTGAACACAGACCCACTCCATCCTAGATATAGTGTGTGAGAGACATAATTATATGTTGTCACTGGAGGCAAGGTTCTCATATACAGCCACTACAATTACCAATCAGTTTGTCAGAAACACCCAATATCATTTTCTACCCACCACTCACACTAAAACCCAAGCACACATGCCGGGGCCTTAAAAAGAAATTGACCCAAACCTCAAAGGCCTCTTTAATGGAGCTCTAACAACAGGGTTTCACAGCAACCTCACAAACGTTCTTCCAAAGCAACATCTGCCATGACATATTCTGCTTCAGTTTCTACTCAAGCCCATAAGCAAACCTCTTCACAAGTTAATGTTCTAATTACATATGATTCAACTGTGAGACACAGAGATGTTCCACTTACCAGGATGAGTAAGGAAAGGGTGAGGGTCATCTGCCTATCAGTGGCCAGGATCCACCATATTACGCATGCATACATGCATGCAGGTCACTGAATCACAAGTACTACTATGACTCTGTGATTGCACTTGTGCGTACAAAACAGAAACCAAAAGGATCTTCCCATGCCAAGAAACCAAGAATCTAAGTGAAATAAGGGTCCATATTAGATGATCAAAGACTACATACCTAATAACTGTATTCATTGACACCATACAAGGAAAATTCACTGCCATGGACGATGAAAACTTTCCTAGGGTAAGGAAGCAATTAGTCAACATCAAAACTTGACCCTTTTCCCCACTGTACTGAGATCTCTCTCTCTCTCTATATATATATATATATATATATATATATATATATATATATATATATATATATATATATATATATATATACATATATACACACACACAGACACACACACACAGAGCTAGTAGGGTTTGGGGGCACAGCCCACCACCCCTAAATTCAGGGGTATAGAGACAAAGCCCCCCACTTTGGCAGGTTTGATTTAGTGCGATGTGTTTTGCAGTGGCCACGTGATTACTTACCCTAGTAAAATTTTTGATTTTTGCTGAAGTGTATTTTGCTGTTTTGGAGTCGATTACAGGTTTGAGGTAAATAGATTTGGATTGTTTAATATAGACCCATGAAATGTACCAGTGCCACAAGCCACAAGCCATATGATGCAATTCTCTAGAATTCCACAATGTAGTAAAATAAATAAAGAACTTTATAAAAGTTAAGCACTTTCATCCAAAAATCAAGACTTAATTAGAACCTCCAAGACAAGGACAACAACAAGGCCTCTGCTATGTCTACATCTTCAAAGGTAATGAACAACAGGACCACCTATACAGAGCCTGGGATATAGCAAACCAAATGGCAAATGGATTTATCTCCAATTTCCGCCCAATGTCCTATGCTGACATCCAAAGAAATACCCTTGACCATAGCCTTCCAGGCTAATACTAGTGAAGAGGTCCTCAATGTAATCTGCAAAGCAAGAAAAACAAAAAAAAAATGCATCTATGGACCTAACTAATATGCCAGATTGCCTCTAGAATATCATGAAATATGCATTATTAGGCCCTTTAAGACTGGTCAACCTTAGCCTTCAAACAGGTTTTGTGTCTAGTAAATTGCGGAATGCAGCAATTATAATTTCTGCACAAGGGTTGTTCATCTACTGTCCCGAGTTATTACAAACCTGTAAGTCTGATTAGTCTTTTATATATGGCCAAAACATAGGAATCCTTCAGACATTGGATCTAATGTAGTTTGGATTCATGAGGGGCAGTGTGTGCCTGCACAGCCTGCTGGACTTCTTCAGAAAG
Organism: Protopterus annectens; assembly: GCF_019279795.1. Lineage (NCBI taxonomy): Eukaryota > Metazoa > Chordata > Ceratodontiformes > Protopteridae > Protopterus > Protopterus annectens. Next base: position 679,299,411 of record NC_056748.1, read on the forward strand.
TCAGTAAATTGACTGACAAGAGCAAAATTGTACATACTGCCTATCTTGACCTGTCTAAGGGGGTCAACACTACTCCTCATTTGGGGATTGTCAGCAAACTTGCAAAAATAGGACTAACCCCTACATCACTCATTGGATAGCCAGTAGCCTCACAGATACGACACAAGAAGTTGCTGTATGGGACTTTTCCTCCACAAAAAGGCCAGTCACCATAGAAGTCCTTCAGAGGCTTGTTGCAGGGGCCAGTCATTTTTGGAATCCTCTTTTCAAAAATCAAAGATAACAATAAATTCCTCAGATTGACCAAGTTTGCAGATGACTGCAAGCTTGTTGTGATTATAGAACCCTCAAAGACATTAATATCCTCTGAGAGAGACTGTTGTGAACTATGTATTGGTACCAGAACTATGGCCTAAACATGCATAATAGTATCTTTTAGAAATTCAGCCATTTTTGGAAATAACCACACAGTTAACACATCCTAAGAGCAGAACCATCGGTTAGGGGTGTGGGAGTATATGTGGACAGGGACTTGGCCTTTGACCATCATGTGCCTTTTGTTGCTAAGAAATCATTCTATATTGCACATTAGCAAAAGTATAGCATCCAGGTTCAGGGATGTCATTATCCCTCTGTAATCAATCTTCATTAGACCAGTCATGGAGTACAACATCCCCATCAGTATGTACCTAATCAGGCAAATGCAACAACTTGAACATCTGCAGGTTCCCTTAAAAAAGGATACAAGGCATTAACCACATGGAATATGCCTCAAAGCTTTATCTTTATTCTCAATCTCCAATAGACTGAGTAGTAATATATGTCTAGCTGACAAGGCATCATCTGATCTAGTACTTAGGAACTTGCAGCACATCTGTGAACCTAACAGCATTAGAAATGTCCAACCCAAGGACTTAAACCTCATTGGTAACATAAATAGAATATGTTGAAGGGACAGGTATGTGTAGCAGACACTACCCTTACTGTGGAACAGACTTTCCATCTATATGAAGCAGTCACAGTCCCTTACCCTGTTATAATGAAACATTGGTCAATGAACTGGGAAGCAGAAAGATACCCCTGGACTGGCAGTTTTGCCTCTATCGGACAGATGCAGCTTGTAATTTCTCCACAACTTAAACACAGTATTACTGACACTACTAATTCACACCCATAAGTCAGATGGTATCAGAAATAATTGATCAAGGAAAGTAAACCTCTTATGTAGCATTATCAGAGTGGCTTGGAGTGTAGGTGTATATAACTGCTCTGGAACAGACTCCCCATTCCAAAAAACAATGTTCATCCTTTATCACATTTAAGAATAAATTGGGTCAGTGGATGGGAAGTAGGAAATTCAGCCCAATACTCACCCCATACTAATAATGGACAGAGGCAACTCCTAATGCTTTATCCCCTGTACATGGATCTCTCCAGACATCTACGTTTTGATCCAGTAATTATCATTAGAATTATCACAACAGTAATACAAAAATATAACTCTTGGAAAGCATTTGGTAAATCTAAACTACAACAGGTTAGAATAATTTTAAACACCAAATAGGATAAATGGCTAGGCTTAGAATGGCTCATTATGGCTGTTAGCCCTTTACTGACTAATGAACCTATAGGAAAAAGGCAGCAAGCATCTGTGAGTTAAAGGTTTTTCACCATTCCATTAAATGTCATAGAATTGCTGGAGTTTCTTATAAAAATGTTGATTATTTTCAAATTACTATCTCTTCCATGATGTTGACATTTGATATGCTATAGCACTAAGTCAAGAGAAAAGGTTACTGACAATGCAAATAGAAGTTACTGATTTAGCAGACAATTTAAACATTGTGGAAAGACAGACAAATTAGAAAAGCAGACCCAGAGAACAGACATCATAAAAAATGTGAAACCTTTGGAGATTCCCAAAAATATTCATCAGTCAGAATTATGTGACATTATTACTAAATTTGACTGTTTATGTATTTTGATGAAATTCAACTAATTCATTGTGTTGGAAAGTGCTTGATATATTTTACAGCAAACTGTGTTGTGATGGCTTTGGCATTCAAAATGAAAGAATGGCTAATTAGGGATAGCTGCATATACAAATATGAATGCCTTGAGTCAAGTATCCAATCACAAGAAGAAGGAGGCAAGGAGTTTAGTTATGAAACAGTTCACATGAGCTGGGATTTAAAAAAAGTTGTTCCTTATCCAGCAATTTTACTTATGGAGAAAAATGACAAGACATGGCATTACTTTCAAGACAGGTATGTACAGATTTATTAGGGGCCATGAACAAGATGAACATATTCGGTCTCACTCATATTTTCTTCACTGAAGAAATGGAATGAGAAGCAGCTACCAAAAAGCACAATAGAGAATGCAATAGACAGCAGACAAGCCTAAATGAGAGCAAAAAAAAAAAAAAAAAGCTCCTAACCAGATTAGGAAAGTAGAATGCGTCACCAGAAATGTTTAGGAATGAGAAGCATGTGTCTCGCTTTAGCCAATAACATCCACAGTGCCTTAAATGAAAGGTAAGGGATCCAGCAAGACAGTGAAAACTCAGACTGAACATTAGGAAAAAAAACAGCACTAGATTTGTATTCATATGCTATAAAACCGAAAAGAAAAGTAGTACATGGATCAAGTCAGAAAATAAGAAAGTAAATGCAGCAAGGGAAAAACACTCTTTGAATTTGTACTAAAGGTTTTAGACTTATGGATGAATGAAACACCTCCTGTATTTAGACCCCAATGTTTGCACCATTAAATCTTGTATATCCTCAAGTGCAAATGGCTGAAATTTCAAGTTTTATCATCTTGACAAATCTAGGGTCCTTGGTGTATTTAACTAAAGACTAGATTTCACTTTTGTGAAATTTTATCATCATCTGTTTGACTGTAACATAGTTTTAACTAATTTATTTCAACATAAATAGAACCATTATTTTATGTGTATAATGGGATAGGACATGCCCCTGTGAAAATAAGGTATTTATTTGTCATATTTAAAAAAAACAGAGAAACTAGGTGTCTTAAAACTTTGTTGATGAGCTCTGTCACAATTTCTAAAAATCTTGAAACCTAACTAGTGTTCCAAAGCAACAAGCCTTTATTTGTTACAGACAAGCGATCCTCAGTAACCAAAAAATCACAAAACTAGTGATGGTGAGGTTGGAACTAGACAGATTCATTTTTTTTATATTAGTCATATTTTACTACATTGATGGGTATATAATTAGAACATTATTACTGACAATATTTTTTCCATCACTGACAGGTTCTGTCAGCTAATATGGTGGTAGAACTCCTCTGGGAAGGAAACGGCTACACTCATTTGCACACACTCAACTGCAGAAGAAAAGTTACTTTAGTTACGGCACATAACTATACTGGGGTTATTACTTTAGTAATTCTTATAGCAGAACACAATACACAAACTTTCCATTGTATCCGCTTCAAAATAATATGTCACCTATTCAAAAAAGCACAATTTAATCCCCATTAAGTTAGTTTTGTCTAAAATCTAATTCTGCACTCTGTGCAAACAAAGGAGGATGTATTATAATTTAACACTGCTACAATAACAACAGGCACTGCAACATAGGAGGTTTTCTCTGGTTCCAATTTTGGTAAACTTGCTCAGTTACTGTTCTTACTCAGTTGGCATATGTAGTGTAGAAAAACTGATAACTCAAACAAGACCATTTATAAAAGGTTAACCTTTAATGCCTTACAGACAGATACCTGTCTTTTAGCATCATAACTACCTTTAATAAGTGTACTAACATTTTTTTACAGTTATAGTAATTCATCCATTTGTATTTATCTTTTTTAATAATGTGCTTTGTTTTTTACATGGTCACAGAGATAAAAAAACAAAACACTTGTGGAATATGGGAGGACTCACTCAGAGTAGCATTTCAAAAATATATAATTACCAAAGGGAAGTTAGAGACTGACTTAGCAGAAAATCTGCTTAAGACAATAAAACTCATTCTAAACAGTTAATGGTTTATTGCAGAATATACACTATCAGTCATTCACAGATTACATGCACACATATAGGCAATAGACAGAATTGTCAACTCACTTACTGTATGTCTATGGGAGTTTGGAAGAAACCAAAGCAAAAAGAGAAAATCCAAGCACTCATAAGGGGGATGTGCAGACTCTACACAGAAGTCACCTCAAGCAAGACATTATGAAGCAGTAGTACCATTCACTCTGTCACCATCGTAATAATAATATATTTATTAAATCAAGGGCACTGAAGAGCTTCCATTATAATATGATTTCTCTATAGTAGTGACTCATTTCTGCCTAATTTAATGTCAACATTGGTTTTATTTTATTTGTCTTTGTTTACCAAGAAAGTCTGACTGTGTAAAATATCTTTTATTCATTTATTTATTTTTACATTTGTTAACCAGTTTAGTCCAACTGGGCCCAGAGAGCCCTTTATCATCAGAGACCTGAGGAGAAAAGCTCCAAGAAAGTATTTAAAAGATAAAAAAATAACAATTCAAGTTGTAAGATACTTAACAGTACAAAAAACAGACAGAAATATACAATATGAATATATACAAGGCAAAAGTACAGTATTTTGATAATGCAGTAGCAATATGTTTGGGAAATTTGGTTAGCAGTAGCAATATGTTTGAGAAATTTGGTTAGCATTAGCAATATGTTTGATAAATTTGGTTAGCATTAAGTTATTTGCAAGGAATGTAGCAATGCCTAAAAAACAAAAATTCAGAGTAACATCATGACATAGTACACAAAGATGCATTCAATAGCATAGGTATTAACTGCAGAGAGAGTAATATATGTAGACAGTTTAGGTAGATACCAGGCAGATATGTCAATTTAGAGATGAGAAATTCATTAGGTAATTTCCTGACAAGTACAGATCCATGCATGTTGGAAATTCATTTGTAGTTGTTTTTTGAATTCACCAATTTTGGTACTGGAACAAAAAGACAACAGCAGTTTATTCCATGAGTATGCAATTGAATGAGTGTAAAGTATTTTTCCACTATTTTTGCTTGGCTTGGTCACGTGTAGGAGAATTTGTTGTGCGCTTCTGAGGTCACAATTTGGTGTGAAGGGTGTAATTATGGATGTAATGGCAGGGCAGGAGTTGGGGCAATTTAGAATGCTGCGTGCAGTTTGTAGTTGTGATATTTGAAGCATGTGGGGGAGCTCAGGATATCTTAAGCTTCCCAGGGATATACAATGATGGTATTTGTAGCAATTACTGGCTGTTAATCTGGCTATCTTGTTATAGGTGGTTTCTAGCTTGGTTAAGAAATTATTTTGGAGGTTAGTAAGTATGGGAGTAGCATACAGCAGGGATGGTAGAATAAATGTTAGAGTCAGTAAAGCTCAATATTTGTTGTTGTGGTATAAAAAATCTAGTTTTTGATTGGACTTTTTGAAACAGTTTAAGATATGTAGGTCAAATTTTAATTGGTCTATAGTAACGCCAAGCAATTTGGTGTTAGATAATACAATTATCACCGTTGACTCAAAGGATGAGATGGTGAAGTTGAGTTTAGCTGGATTGAGGATTTTGGAAGGAAAAGGAGAATCCTGGTCTTTTTGGGGTTGAGAAGCAGGTTGTTTTGAATTAGCCATTGTTCTACTAGGTGCAGAGATTGTTGAGTGACAGTGTGGAGATTTTGGATTTTGTTGGAGGTATTAATAATTCTAATAAAAGTTAATAATTTTCATCAGAGGCCTGGGAAGAAAAGTTCCAACAGAGACTAGTAGTACAGAATAATAATAATACTGAATACAACTGTACCAAAGAGAAGGGAAATAATCACAGACAAACATAAAATTACTGAATGAGAGAATTAAAATAAAGAACATAATATAGAATTAAAGAAGATATGTGCACATGATATGAGCAGTATCCATCAGGTATGTTAGCAATGGAGGCAACAAAATATGTTAGTGTTTCTAATGGGTAATGTAGGAAGACAACCACACCACAGCGTCTTAAGTGCATGGTACGTACCATATGTAAAACACATTCAGCCTAGTTAATCCAAGAGGCTGAATTTATTAAATAAATAACTTAAGCACTTTCATTCCTAAACCAGAGCGTCATCAGAACTGTGTTTTACATCTGGTACATGCCCTGCACTTATGTCATTGTTGGTGTTATTATTAGTTTGGTTTTCAAGGTTTGCTACTTTTACTTTTGTTTTGAATAATTTAGGAACAGTATCAAGGTGGTGGAGGTAAAAGAAAAAGGAAGAAGTTCTTTTGAAGGATTCGGGTGAAAAGGGAAGAAAAATCAGGGCAGAGAGGACATATAAGATAGAGGCCATAAGAGGACTCAGGTGGTATTTCTAAATTAATATTTATGGTAACTGTGGAATAATTTGCATATGAATTTGGGAGCTGTATGGAGAAAATGAGCTGAAGAGCTTTAGAAATGAGAAAAGTGTTCAACTGGGTAGAGATGCACAGTGACAAATCAACTTGAAGAGCAGGTAATGTGTTTGTTGTGACTTGAAACGGTGAGGATGTGTAGTTTTCTGTAGAGATAAAGGAAGAGAGTTTAGAGTTTATCTGCTTGAGAAGTAGACGGTCCCTATTTGACCTACTGGGTAATATGATGCAAGAAAGAAGTTTGTCAGAGGTTTTAAGGGCTTGAGAATGATAGTGCCACCACAAAAGTGGAGATAGTGACAGATGCCTATTGAGAAGGTGTAGTATTGTATGATCTTGCTTTAGCTGATAGAGTTTAAGATTAGGGAGTTCATGCCAATTTAACAGTCTGTGAGCTTTGCTGTGATGGGTGTATGAGGGTGAGTTGGATGGTAATTTGGCTATTTTTCTATAGGTCTGTTCCAGTGTAGCATGAAGTTTGCTGAGAGTGGAAGCATTAAAGGAGGGTAGAGAGAAGTAAAGTGGATGCAAAATGTTTTCTGATGGATTCAGTGAGCAAGATTTTGGTTTGGTGGAACTAGCCTATTTCATGTTTTGATCTATGGTTAGTGCTAACAATTTAAAGTGATTAACTTGGTTGATGGAAATCCTATTTGAACAGATGAGGGTAAAGATAATGTGGTTACAGAACTTTGATGAGTTTTGGGGGGGTGAACATCAGTTTAGTTTTTGGTGGGTTAAGAACAATATTGGAGTCAATTAGTCAGGATTCTAGAAAAGAGAAGAATTAATGGGTTAGTGATTGTACTTCACACATGGATTTGACAGAACAAGTGATAGTAGAGTACTCCACATATTAATAAAGTTACTGGAATGAAGATCACTGATAACATATCGAATAAGATAGCACATACTATAGACCATTGCAGAACATCTACAGCAGGGCAAGAGGAGTGGAGGTGGAATGTAACCATTTAATACTTTGCTGCAGAAGTAGGAACTGAATAATGAGAGGTAAGAATTTGAGGGACCAAGATATTAATGTTTTTGAAGTATATGGTGTGAGACTGTGAAAAAACCCTTAGTGGGATTGAGAAAGACTGTGAACACACAAGAGTTATTTCTATGTAGGTAAGCTTTATGCAAAAAGGAGTGAAAATGTGTAGTAGTATTGTAAAAAGGACAAAGGCTATACTGTGTTCAGGATAGAAAATTGTTAGACAAAATGTTCGGGAGCAACTGGGTATGTAAACATTTTTCCAGGATATTGGAGAATTGAGAAATGATCATGATAGTTGTAAATTTGTTCAGTGTTTCTAGCACTGGCATAAGTGAATTCTTGTATAGAGCTAATGACGACAATAGATACAGGAAAGGCAATATCACTGGCTGCAATGTGAAGGTACTTGGGAGGATTTAATTTGGATAGATTGGTACATATTTTTAAAACAGGAATATGTTGGGTGAAGTAGTGATTTTTGGGGGAGTGCTAAGTTTTTGATGTTAGGAGGAACAGAAGTAGAGTAAGTGTTAGATGAAGCGGTGAAGAATTGATTAAGTGGGAAATCAGTGCAGCAGTATTGGTAGGCTGGTTGACTGGAGTGTGGGTTGAGTTAGCATTGTTTACAAAGTTTATGGAGATGAGGTTACTCAGACAAAAAATTTGGGGAGAGCTTCAATGGAGATTTTTGTGGTTATTGAAAAATGTTTTTCTTGTCAAAAATGGCTTTTTTTCTGGAAGTTCAAATAGTTAAGCAGGTTTTGATAAAAGAAAGGGATTTTTTTTTTCAGGAAATCCAGGCTTTATCACCGTATTTCATGAGTTGCTTGGTTGAGGAAGGTAGTCAGGGGACAGGGTTAGATGTGACTTTTTTAACATCTAAGTGGACAGGGTTAGATGTGAATTTTTTAACATCTGAGAGGGAGGTAGTGCATTTATACATTTTAGAAAAGTGTGGTTGAAATGGAATGTATCATCAGTGACAGGAAGTGTTTTAAGAACATTCTAGTGTATAGGTGCAAGAATTCACAGAATTCTTCTCTGTTAAACTTGTATTTATTTTAATTTATGTATTCATTTATCTATGCATTGTTCAGTTTTAGAGATTTAGGTGTCAGAAAGTGGCAGTGAATGATAATGGTGGTGGTTACTTAGACAATCAGACAAAATGTCTGGTCAGGTTATTACTGTTGGGGGTGTTTGTTAGAATCCAGTCGCTAATGATTTATTTGCCTGAGGACATGATAAATCTGGTAGTGGTATTTACAACTTGAGGAAATGTATACAGATTACAGAAAAGAGCAGAGATATTTGATGAAGTAAGGAATATGGGTGGAAGATGGCCCGGCTAATGTGCATTCCTCCTAGTATGTCAGTTTTACAGGAAGGTTTTGAGGAAGCCCAGGAAAATATCCTCAGTGACTTGGATATCATTAGTCTGGTCGAGTGGTATGTACGGGGTGATACTGCAAAAGCTTTTGTGGTTGTTGAGTATCAAGTCAGATACCATCATTGTATCATTTATGACCACAGGGGTGGGTTGAATTTGAAAATGATTTAAAATATTATAGAAACTACACCTGCATGCTCAGATGAACAGTCTAACTGAAAGGGGTCTGAATGAAGAGACGATAAGTTAGCAAGCAAAGGAAAGTAGTATTGCTGAAACTGAATTCATCCTCAATTCTCGTGAGTACCTTCATGAGGTGGACCATGTTTTTCACAAAATCTCACCAAGATGATACTGACATACAGACTGTATTTTATATAGCGCACATTATGTAAATAAGTAGGTCGAAAATTTAAAAAATATATAGCAGGGTGCACAAGACTCAGGATTAAAAAGTGCCCAATCCTGGTAGGAGCACCGGTGCCAGGACTGGAAAAAAATGACAGTGTAGAATCCTCAAAATACAGAAACATCCCTATAATGGGGCTATGCCAGGCCCCGGGGAAGATGACCCCCCCTCCATTGTAGATGAGTGTTGCAGTCCACAAAAGTCATAAAAGCTGATAGACCAAAGAAGAGCCATGAAGATGAAAGAGTGGACTATTGAGGGTAAGAAAGAAATTATTTATTGTTACTATTATGTAACAAGCCTAGGATTTCCAGATACAAGATATGCAAAAAGATTAAGAGAGAAATTAGAAGAAATAAAAATACTTCCACAAGAAAAACTGTCAGAAGCCTCAAATAAAAATCTGTGTTCATTAATACAACAGATTTGTGAAAAACATTATACAGACCAACAAACTTTGATCTATTTGGAAAAAAAAAGCATCTGAGGAAGTGTGAAAACAAACAACAAAACTTAGAGATTTTTGAAAAGTATAAAGAAATATGGACATGGGTAAGAAAGATAGATTTGATATGGTGCAATATTTATGCAAAGTTGTAAGCTACATTAATCAATACAAAAAAGGAAGCCCCAAAGATATTCGAAGGGAAATACAGGTAAAGGCATCCAGATATGGAAAATTTCACAATAAAGAAAATAATATCACAAAGGGGGAATGTAGAAAAGCAGATTAGAAGTTAAAAACATAGAAGCCAAAGTTATGGAATGCCTGCAAAGTGAAGGATTTGGTATAGAACATCTAACACAGGGTACATCACAGCATGCTGGAATGAGTCCCCAAAGTAAGGAGAAACAGGAAGATCAGGAGACATCTGAAGAAGAAATATGGACATGAGAAAGAAAAAGAGATTTAACATGGTGTAATATTTATGCAAAGAAGAAAACAAAAGTAATTAATACAAAAAGAGCAGCACCAAAGATACTTGAAGGGAAATACCGAAAAAAGATTTGAGACATGGAAAACTTTACTATACAAAAATAAGAAGACAAATAGGAAAAGTAGAAAAGAAGATTTGTAATGGAGAAGTTAAAGAACTAGAAACTAAGGTTATGGAGTACCTCCGATGTAAAGCAGTCAGTATAGAAAATGTAACTCAGATAGTATCACAGCAGGATAGAGCAATAGACATCCAAATTAAGGAGAAACCAGTGGAATGGGAAGCAACCAGTCAGTTGCCATATAAAGATATTTTGGAGTCTTCCATGGGAAACCAGTATAAAGGTTCACTTGAAGCTGGACAGTAAGAGCAGCAACCGGAAACTGTGGCAACTCTGGAGCAGTCAATGCTGAGGAGTGATAAGGCAGTCAGCTCCCATATGACAGAGCAATAGATGAGACAGGATGAAATTGAAGAGAATGTGCCACTGGAAGATTCTATAGAACTTTCCACAGAATGCCCGCCGGAAATGGAGAACAAAAAATGTGCTCTCAGGATACAAGAAAGTGAGCTAAGATAAGAGTTTCTTGATTTAATAGAGATAGATAGACATATAAGATCAATGAAAAAAATAGACTGCAGAATGTCAATAAAACAACAAAAGTTAGAAGTTTGGTAAAAAAAAAAAAAGAATACAGTAATTAGGACTGTCCATAGAGATCCATGCACTATAACAGAAGTAAACAGGATATATTACTGTGCAGCTAAATTAATAACAGATAAAATTCTACCATAACAACACAAGGTAGTAAGGGAAATGAAGGGGAGAAATTGAATACCATCATGGAAGTATCGAACAGAGAAAACTATAAAGCAGTTAATACAAGAAGTCACACTGTTAGAGGAGTACAGGAGAGGCAAATGACCAGCAAAAATACTAAGAAAGACAGATGTGCTAAAAGCAATGTTCAATATTATAACGGCGCAGGGTCCAGCATGCACCATCTCAAATTATAAACAAAAAATATCAGCACAGGCAGAAAAACTTAGAAGATACACAGATAAATATAAAGGGAAAGTACAAAATAAGCAATGTATTGATGACCCCCAAAAGTTTTATAGAGATGTGAGAAACAAGGTAAAAGGAATTGAAAGTCCGCCCAATAAAGAAGAAGTAGATACACTTTGGAGAAGTATTTATGAAGATCCTGTGGAACATGACAAAGATACTAAATGGATAGAAGTAAAAGAAAGTATATGAATTTCAAAGGTACAGGATATGAAATGGGATGAAGCAACAGCCAGAGAGACTGAAACAAAGTTAAGAAACTGGAAAACACCCGGCTGAGATGGAGTACCTAACTTCTGGCTAAAAGTCCTAACATCTTTGCCGAAGATTTAGCCATGAATAAGAACTATTTATATGGACACCCTGAACAGACACCAACCTGGCTAACAACAGGAAAAACAATGCTCCTACTTAAGAGTGAACCTGCAAGCTACTGTAAAAATTATAGACCAACAACTTGCCTTCCAACTGCGTATAAACTATACACTGGTGTTTATAGGCATTTAGAAGAAAACTCAATACTGGCAATAGAACAACAGGGCAATAAAAGAAAGTCATACTGAACAAAGGATCTTCTGTTGCTAAACAAAGTCATAATGGAGAACTGTAAAAAGGAGAAGAATCTAAGAAAGGAATGGATCAGTTACAAAAAATAATGTGATAGCATCCCACATTCATGGATAAAAGAGTGCTTAAAAACGTATAAAATACATCCTACACTGATCAACTATATTACAGTGACCATGAAACAATGGCAGACCACTCTGCAATAAAGCCACGATAAAGGAAAAATTATCATTCCAGGGATAAAAATCCAAAGGGGGATATTCCAGGGTGACTCCCTGTCACCTCTGCTATTCTGGCTTGCTCTTAACCCATTAAACTGTCTACTTAGCATATTAGGCCATGGCTATAATTTGGCTTCTAGTAAACAAAAAAGTGTAAAGACTTCTCATCTTCTTTTTGTCAGTTATTTAAAACTGTACAACTCATCAGATGAACTTTAAATGCAACTGCAAGTAGTGAAAACTTTTTCATATGATATAAGAATGTCATTTGGTCTTGATAAGTGTGCAAAAGCAACCTTTAAAGCAGGACAGCACCAAGGAAGCATCAGTTTGTGACAAGAATGTGATATAAAAGAACTTGATCAATAGGGAGTGTATGCATATCTGGGAATTGATGAATGATCAGCAATAAAACATAAACAAATGTGAATAAAACTTAGTAAGGAATATTTTACAGGACTTAAATTAATCCTGAGAACTGCGTTGACATCTAGGAACAGAATTCAAGCTAGAAACCAATTTGCTCTTCCTGTCCTAACTTACAATTTTGAAGTGACTGACTGGTCCCAAATATGTGTTGAATAGATTAGACAGGAAAACCAGAAGGATGCTTCATGCTCACCAAATGATTTATAAAAATCGGTGCATACCAAGATTATATATTTCCCATTCCAAAGGAGGTATGGGCCTCCTTGAAATTGATTACTTGTACAGATTTGCAATTGTGGTGCTTTACAAGTATCTGCTGACCTCACAAGACCAAAATGTAGTGAAAGTTTTGAAACATGAGGAGAATAAATCTAAGATGACTTCCCTTCTCAATCTAGCAGAAGTATATTGGTGTCAAGTAGGAATGGAAATCAAATCAGAAGTAGATAAAAATCATGAGGCAACTGAATGTGCCAAAAACAAAAGAAAGAATATAAAGTGAAGGATCAGATGAAAAGGCAAGAAATGTGGAAAATTCATAAATATAGTTGCAGGTATAGATAACTCCTTGAAGAACCTCAAGTTGATAAGACTCAAATGCAGGAATGCTTAAGGAGATGCAAATTCAAACCAAAAGATGAAAGGTTAATATTGGTGGCCCAAGAGAGTTGGCTGCATACACATTGGTTTATAAAGTCTGTTGAACATGTGGAAGAAATAGAGAAATGTAGGCAGGTAACTGGAAACAGTTGCACACCTTGTTGCCGGTTGTGACATACTAATGGCAGAAGGAGTGTATACTGAAAGGCATAATAATGTGGTAAGACTGTTGCACAGGGGATTATGCAAACATTATAATGTTGAGGTAGCTAAAAATAAAAACTGGAAACATCAGCCACAAATCATCATGGAAAATTATGACATCTACATCACATATGATTGATCACTCATTACCAACAGTTCAAAAGACAGATGTGAGAAAACCAGATATAGTGATCCATGAAAAGAAGACAAAAGTAGCATTGAGCATTGAAATTGCTACACAAAGTGACTACAGTATCTTGCATACAGAGAGAGACAAAGTCATAAAATATCAGAATTTGCAGGCAGAAATGACAGCAATATGGAAGATGCATACATAGACTGTTCCAATAGTAGTAGGAGCAATGGGTCTTATAAAAAATAATCTACAATTGTATTTAAATATGTTTCCTATACATATAACACCTTACAAATTGTAAGAGTCATTACTGGGAACATTGCAGCTGCACTTCTAGCTGACATCAAAGTCTGAAACAATACTAAATTCATGAACTTTAATCGTAATTTGTCTTAGAAATGGGGTCCATTTCCGTCATATTAGAAACCCAAAAGATTTAGAGAAATTAAAAAAAGACATTGTAGTAAAAGGTAAGATTTCCTCATTAGAGGTGAATTGTTTCAACCAAGGTTCTGTTAAAATTAGAATGTCTGTAGAATTTTAAGAATGAGACATAATCTATATGTAAAATATTGAGTCCTAGTAGGTAAAGGTTGCTGGTGTGAATGGAACGGGATGGATGGGAACTAATTATGGTGGTGGGAATTGGGGAAAGTTGTACATAAGGACCATGGTTGGGGTATACATTGCCACTTGTTAGAAGTAACAGGGAGTCATGAACTCTGGACAAGTAGTGGCACATTTCTACAAGACTTAGAAGTGGTGGACAGTGGGTAGCATGCTGATTTTAAATGTCTGAAATGAATTAAGTGATAAAAACAAGTGTTGTAAAGGATTGAAGATATGCATCAAATGGGGTCAGGTGTCTATGTGGCAGGAAAATGAAGGGAAGTAATGTGGTAGGTTGTTATAACATGATAGGAAGATAATATGGATAGCTGGAGTAATCCTAGTGAAATGGAAATAGATGGAGCATGTTACTGAAATGGACTAGCTAAAGGATGCTACGGGTTACAATAATGGACAGGTGACTGTAGCAGGGAGCAGAATTGGTAAGGAGAAGAAAGTATATGAAGGGGATGAAAATATAGGGTGTTAGTTGGACCTTATACGTGAGAGGTAGCACAGTCGAAACTTCTTAAAGGAGTGGGACCCGATTGCATGCGGATGGGTTTGAGTAGCTAGTGTGACAGTTTGCTATAAGCAAAGATTAGGATTATGTTGTAGACATGAGTGATAGTTAAAGGTGTAGTTAGTAAGATGACATTGTCTGAGGGAGTGGAGACAGAGAGAATAATATATGTGCTGATGGAGTGAGACTACATTTTAATGGTGTGTGGTGCATAGGTGAAATAGTTTTTTGAGCATGAAGACTATAAAAGTAAAGTTGCATGGGGTTGCTGGGGTACTGGGGATGAGAGAGGAGCAAAGTGGTTACAGAGACATGCACATGCACACCAGCATTACTTAATCTGGATAAGCAAACACGCACACAGCTAAGGTCCAAAACTAGACCCAGAATGGTATTAAGTCGGTCAAATTTTGTAATGGCAAAAGAAATTAAAATGAAGCATTTTCCTGTGAGTTAGTGTAGTAAAAGTGGGTTAAACTAGATGCCATGTCAGCTACATTAATCAAATGTCAATATTCAACACAGCCATGGTCTTCAGTGAAGAGCAGGAATTTACCGCGTGTCACGGTACACAGAAAACAGCAGGGAGTATGGATCCATTAATACTGCTAAATAAATTACACAAGCCAAGTTTTTGAATTATTTACGCAGTAGTTTATTTTTGTTTGGGGAAGCAGTTGTTTTCCTTTGCTGATATTGGGTGGGGGGGTGACCCCAGAACCAAACATATGCCAAAATAACTGGTATATGGGTTCTGCCATTGCAATGTGTATACAGACCAAAACTACAGACATGTCAGCATTGGAACATACTCTCAGGAATGTTTTTAACTTTTTACTAAATAAAATTTTGTAGCTGTCTCCAAAAGTTCAGTCTGAGTGAACACTCCATTGTAGGCATTTTTTCTACTTTGGGATTTAAGTTCTAGAAAGCCTAGATAAGTGTCATGGTAATGACATGCTTCATTACAGATGGAGATAGATACTCTTGTCATTGTATGACATGCCAACATAAACTGCTTCTTTCACTCCATTAAAATTTATAGATTAGCAGAAAGAAAATGTAGACATTTTTTCTACAACAAACTAAACTAATGTTTAAGATCCAAGCAAGCAGAAAAAGTAGATATTTTCATTTAGTCTTGGCTGATAATAATCATGGAGGTGGAAAAAGGGGGGAAATATTCTTTTTTATTGTGGAGTTGATACAAATTCTGAGGAAACATATAGTAGTACTAATAGTAGATGGATTATTTGGAAAGGATTAAATTTTAGACCATAGAGTTATGGCAGGAAATGCATTATGCCCCCTCGCCCTGCCATGGGGATCTTGACCAATATTATTAGAAAAAGATTTTTGAAGCTTGGAAGAGATTCTTCTCAACAGGGCATCTCCAGAAGACAGGAAGTGATTTTAATGTTATTTTGGATTCCTACAAGGAACGTCTAAATAAAGAAAAGAATATTACAGAAAAATGAAGAATTATTGAGTCAAATGAAAGAATGGGACTTTGTCAATATTTTGAAATTACTGTTCAGGGAGTTAAAGTATTTATTTATTTATGTATGTACGTATGTATTTATTTATTTTACGATCTACATATATGGAATGTCAAGCTAGCAAAGAGGATGATGTCAAGCACCAGCATAGAATGCATACAGCACATTAACATTGGAGATAACTGTATTTTTGATTATGTCAGTAAACCCAGAAACACATATAGGAATAGTGGGTAGCCATAGAAGTATGTGAAAGTCAAGTTATTATAACTGGAAAGGGAGTTAACTAAATAATAAACTCAAACAGATAGTCAAACTATAGAGGAAATTCTGAATGACAATGAAGTGACTGAATTAATATGATGGGATGGAATAAAGGTAATTACTCAGTCCAGAATCATGGCAGAGGAAGGTACAGACTGATCCAAATAAGTAAAGTAACAGAAGAGAAATCATACAGAAAATGGTATTTCTAAAGAATGACCTAGAAAAAGATTAACCTTCCAACTTAGATGATGCCTTTGAGTGCAAGTTACAGTGATTAACTCTCATATCATCATATGTTGAATATAAATGCTTATTAGCAGAGAATTTCTCGTTTGTATGGGAAAAATATCAAAATGCATTGCATAAACATTCAAGGACAGAATTCAAGTGGCATATATTTCTAAAGTGATGGGTACCATTGGAAGTGCAGATCAATCATCCAACACAATTAGGAGATAAGCTTAGAATATTTTGTGAGAAAATGTTTTTGAAAAAAAGAAAATGTTTTAATGAACATATAATACTGGTTCTATCTTAATATAGGTTCTATTCTCATTAAACTAAAGTCCAGTTACTAGACCACTGTACAGGAATGTGCCAGAATGTCAAGTTGGCAAAGGAAATAATTTCAGTACTCCTAGTGTGTGTGTGTGTGTGTGTGTGTGTGTGTGTATGCATGAGGACTAGGGTAAGGGTCAGTTGTAAATGTCGGTATGTATGGTGTTTAGTATTAGGTCTAGGGTTGCCATTATAATAATATTGTTTCATGTGAAAAGAGTTAAGGTTAAGGATGGGTTTATGGTTAATAATGGAGGTTCAGAGTGGCTCCTATTTTCTTTATTGAATACAAGAAGATTAAACTAAGAGGAAAGATTAGAACTTTAAAGACTAATAGCTAATCAAGTCAAGCTGTCTGTCAACAAATTACGAAAAAGAAAAAAAAATTGTCACGCCTTGTTTGCCTTTTCAAAGACTGTTTCAGTGCTGGGGAAACAGTGATCCCTTTATAAAAGACAGATGAATATTTTAATAAAATTAGTAAAATGCAGTTACTATTTCAAAGTATGAATCCATCTAAAATGGTTGCACTACCAGAGGTGAAGGAAATAGTACAAATTTAGGAACTTATAAGCCAGGCTGCCCCTAGATATTAAAATTCTCACTAAAACATAGCTATGGGAATAGATAAGCTCCTCCAGATTTAAATTCTAAAGTAGGGGTTTATACACTGCTCGCTGGTTATAGGAAATTGTAGTCACTTGCCAGCAGACCCAGATCCATCAATAGGTGACATAGGCAGTCACCTAGGGCCCACTGGCTGGGGGGGGGGGGCACCACAAAACATGCATTTCTTCTTTAAGGGCAAACACTGCATGTGTTTTGAGTAGCACCTGTACTAAAGACACACAGGCACACTTAAATGTTGGAACTTTGTGAGTGCAAGATTTTTAACCATAGAAAATTGCCAGATTAATGAGTGAACCTGGAGAACAGATCAGGCGATAGATGACAAGTGAACATAGGGAATTCTGAGTGTTTAAGTATATGTACGTGTGTGTGTGTGTGTGTGTGTGTGTGTGTGTATGAAATGCCCCAGTTAGAAATGACAGGTTAATTGGTTAAATTATTCAAGCTGAAACCATATATCTTCATTACAGGAGACTATGGCCTGAATCCTCTACACCAACTACCAAACTGCCAGTCAGAAGGTATCTCTTGAGTTCCAGTACATTTTCAATAGCACAGTGTCAGTACATTTTTAACGATATTGAGTTTCAAGGCATTTTCAAGGAATGCTGAATTCAAGTGCATTTTAAAGGAATGATGAGTTTCAGTGATGTTGAGCTTCACGTGAAGAGAACTTACTGTTGCCCATGCTATGTCTGTTTTCATTGTGTAACTGATTTGTTTAGAAAATGGCTATTGTCAGTGTTTGTGGTATTATGTTTGAAAACATTATGAGTAGCACAACAGGTATCATAGGAGTGGTTTCTACTCCCACACCATGTAGCTAGAGTGCTGATATTGCAGTACCCCTTAAGGGGGATGGGGGATGGGGGGTGCTGCAGTCCTGACTGTGTCCTACTTTGGATGAGATTCCCAATAACTATGAACCTGTTGTTGGTTTGACAGCCATTCCCTACTGTAATATTAGCAGCTTACCATTTTTTTAAAATGTAATATGGGCAATGTATTCTTCAAGGGTAGCAGACACTGAATTTGTACATAAAACACTAAAACGTAAAGATGGTTGATGGCAGCAACCTCTTCATTAGTTAGAGGTATGTTTTATTATGGAATTATTCAGATGACTATTACTTCCGCAGAAATTGTATATATTGACTGATATTGTTAGACTGCAATGATAAAAGTTTGAGTGGCCTTTTGTGGTTGAAATGTTCTGCAAATGGTGGTTTTGTCATTATTGGTTCATACATTTTTTTTTAAATTGCTTACTGAAAAAAATGTTAAAAACTACAAAATTAAAATACAATCTAAGAAGTGGTGGTGTCTTAAGCAAGGAATACATTTTAGTGCAATTAGGATGGTGCATCAAATAACTCATGCATGTAGGCACAGTCCTAAAAATGTGTGCAAGGAGCCCACGGCTTGAAAATAGCCCAAAGGTAAACAATCTACCACTGGCCAGATGCATTTTTTTTTAATATGGATTTAAATGCGGTTTCAGTGAACATGAGTTTCTAGGGCAGAGATGCTTACTGTCCATGCTATGTCTCTTTTCATTATCAGTCTGTTTTGTTTTGTTTAGCAAATAGCTATCAGTCTTTGAACTATACAATCTGAAATAAAACCTTTAACTATATCTAATCATTGTAGAAGTAAAGATGAAATCAGTATGCACACTGACAAGTTTGAGTACTGCTTATGGGAAATGGGGAGAAATAGTCAAGCAGTGGCAGACTGAAGTGGCATGGGATGGGGTGTGGGGGCCAGTCCAGATCATTACCCTAAAAAGGGCCTCATTTGAACATGATCCAGCTGTGCTTCTTAGTTTTTTTTTTGGGGGGGGGGGTGTGATAGGGAACAAAAGGAAATCATTATGAAACAGTGATGGGCTTCTTCTTTGTTACATGACATGGATATCAGATAATTTGTTCTATTCTTTATATCATAGAGAAAGGCGTAATATACTGGGCCCTGTTTCTGACATTCTTATAAAAGGAGTGGGGTTAATGGTGTTATATGTAGATGTACTAGATATCAATGCAACCTAGGAGATGGAATGTTCAGATCAATAATAGATCAATTAACTATAAGAGCAAGAAAGAATAGTACGTATTACATCAGAAGGGTGGGACAAGGTATGGATCCACTTACTTGTTGACAACTACATTCTTCTAGCTGAGAACGTTACTATAGTTACTCTTAAGGCATCTACTGAATTTAGAGAAACTGCAGAAACACAAAATGAAAGATGAAGAATTATTTTATAAAATAGTCAAGCAGAACACTATTCAGAAATGGAGGTGGAGACAACATTGGAGGAAACAATGAGCAAAAACAATCTACATATTATACATAAAAGGTTAAGAGCCAACTTAAAAGGGGAAGACTGAGTCAGACCTATAGTGAATAAAATGAATTTTGTAACTATCATATTGCAAATTATTCCATACTTGTAAAGACATATTCCTATATCACACAACCATGTTTCCCTAGAATGGACACAAACTGTTGAATATATAATGGGATAACAGTGAACCAGGATAGCTAAAAAAATGTCTGAGATATATTTTTTAATACAAATAAAGTGATAATATAGAGCAGAATACATACCTTTTTACATCCATGAACTAGATACTATTTTTTATGTTTATCAATTACATTTTACACAAGCATTGTTTTAATGATTATTCTGAATGTTTTAAGTGTAAAAGAATGGGTATGAACAAGTACTCATTTAATTATTTAAGCGGATTAGTTATTTGGCAACATAAAAGAACACTGAAATACTGTACAATTCACAGATATGCTTTTCTTCCACTCCATTTAAAAATTTTCTGTGTAGTTCCTTAATTCTTTGCTCTGTTCTTTCCCATTGTCATAGTCACCACCTACAAGAGGGAAGCTCTCACAGAGCATGCATCTGCTATTAACCAAGGAATTAAAGTAAAAATAACATTACCACAGCTTCTTTATTAGCTTCTTTCTGTCACTTTTTCTGTTCTGTTTTTAGTTCTTTGCATGTATCAGGATACCACGCTCACATGATGATATACAACTGCATGAGTACTAAAACACTTCTGGGTATTACATACTCACATTTAAAAGCATATTTGCCAGAGTCTAGGCATTAGAAATCATAGCACTAGAATAAAAAAAAAACATACAGAGGACCAGGAAAAGGAGCACTGTCTTATTTTTCATAGTGGAAGTTTTTTATACACTACACTCTATGTAATTAATGATAGGGAATCATTTTATGGGCTTGTTTCTTTACTTTAGTATATATCCATTAATAAACATTAATGGGTCTGAGGTTATCAGAAGCATCAGTAAATCTTAGAGGAGCAAAGCTAAATCTGATGCCAAACATCAGCAGTATATCTAAATCATAGCAGCTGAAAGTTATGTTCCCAAGTATGGTCAGCTGTTGGAAACAGTCAGCCACATTCTTCATAAAAAAATACCCATGCAGTCCAAAAATAAGGCTCTCAATTTTCTGTCATTGTAAGGATCTGAAAGTTATTTTCTGAACATGCACAGTATTGAAATAGTACAGTTAAAACATGGCAATGGTTCATAGATTAGTACTAGGCTAACTGCCCTTGTGAGCCATATTAAGCCTAGCCAATTATCCCTTGTGAGACTCAAAGCCTGCACATTGTGTTTGTAAGGCAAACACCTTAACCATTAGGCCACCCTCCAATGACTCTTCCAATAAATGTTTTGCAAATTAACCTACCTGGATTTTTTTCACAATGAAGTAGTACTGTTCACTGTAGCCATGCAGAGTTCAGTACAACTTAAAACAGATGAGCATATTTATTTATATATTTATTTACATTTGTTTACTGGGAAAGTCTGACTGGGACAGAAGCCTATTTTCACCGGAGGCCCTGGGAGAAAAGCTCCTCAGAAATATAAGCAAAATACAATAATTAAATAGTACAACGGTATACATATAGTAAAATGCAGAATACACATCATCCAGCTAGTCTATACAAAGAAGTATTCAATACTGTTTTCCAGTAGATATATATAATATATATATTTATATTTATATACATATATACATATATATATATATATATATATATATATATATATATAGATATAGATATAGATATTTATATATATTATATATGGGTCTATTTTATATGATCTGCATTTCAAATATTCGACTTTCATATAGTTGAGACCATATGATAGAACATTTGAAAAATCAATCATGTAAAAAAATATATAAAAAAACAAAATTAAAATTAGATGTTTCTAGCAGGGGGGCAAGCACACCTGCAGCCCCCACATCATATGAAAGTTAGACTATCTGAAGGGGACCCATATATATATATATATTTTTTTCTTTTTTTTTGTATGAGCAGTAGTAACACCAAGGAGAAGGAAAAAATGAGGTAAGGATTGGACAGTATGGTGAGAGAGTTATAGACGTCTTGTCAGTAGGTTTGATGTAGCATTTGCTAGATAACAGTAGAGCTGTGTATGTATAAATAGTAATAATGTATCCTGCTTCTTATCAAAAATGTATATCTAAAAACTTTAGTAAATAATTTTAAAATTATTTTCTTAATATCATTTAGCTACTCTTATTACATTAACGGGCTTGGAGTG
This sequence comes from Protopterus annectens, assembly GCF_019279795.1. Classification (NCBI taxonomy): domain Eukaryota; kingdom Metazoa; phylum Chordata; order Ceratodontiformes; family Protopteridae; genus Protopterus; species Protopterus annectens. Next base: position 679,321,494 of record NC_056748.1, read on the forward strand.
AATAGTTGTAGTAGTAGTACAGTAATTTCTAACAATGATCAGATTTATAAATGGCCTGGATGATATAATACAGATTTGCACAATATAAAGAGTGACGATTATTAGTTCTACTGTCTAGTTGATTCAGAGAATGTTTAATATCCTGCTGTGGTCAACAGTCAAACAAGTTATAATTAAATAATTTATCTTCTTAAAAATCAATTAAAATGTAATTAAAACTGCAAATAGGAAAAATCAAATATGTTTTAGTGAGAAATTCTTCAAAGAAAAAAATCTATCTAGCAGCAGTTACAATAACTATATAATAAAATACACCGTCTAATGGCCTGCTGTGTAGTTACTTGTTGAAACTACTTAAAGATTTCTTCTTATACAAATATTTGAAACTGATATTAACTGTTAATATCAGTCCCCATTACAGGATTTTGGGTAAAATCTCTGCAGCAAAAGAAATGTCTAGATAGATAAAAGGATTTTGTTTTCCCAAGAACGTTTGTTTTCCTAACACCAGGTCTGCAGTTCTAAAGTGCCACAGTAGTGTTTAGACCTAGTCTTTCTTCCAGTTGTTCAAAAGGACACACATTACAGTCAGTGATGCTAACAAATTCATCTGAGCTGTGAACCACATGCTGACAGTTGTCAATTAGACAGATGCTAACCCAATTGCAGTCAGTTCTCATTAGGATGATAGACAACAGGTTCCAACTGCTGCCAAGAAATAAGTGTGTGGCCTGCTCTTTCCATTTTGCTTGTAGAATGGAGCAGAAAGTATTGTTCCTTAGTAATACCTGTTTACAACTACCTAAGAAACTATATCAAATATCAAGTGAATAAGTCAGGTGAAGAAATGATATCTAGCAAAATGCTACTTTTTTAAACGGATTCTTCACTTATGATGAATCACTTATCTTTTTTCATTAAATCTTCCTTACTCTCTTTAGTTGAGTGTCAGAAAACTGTAATATAAAGATTAAAATATAGACCGTTCTCTTATACAGAAAGATGAATAACACTGGTTTAGCTTCATTCACACTGCATTAAAAAAATTGTGAGGCCATATGAGGCTTCTCCAGTATCAGTCTGCTGCCTCATATGGACTGTGTCTCAGACTCACTGAAAGAATTTTGTTACGTAAAAAAACATACAGGATGGTTTGGATCAAAACTACATGAATTAATTACCTGCAGTTATTTTCATTAGGCATAATATAGAACTATTGACCATGGGATGGGTAAGTCCAAGCTCTAGCCAAATAGGATAGTTTAATTTGAAAACAAAAATGGAAATTTGCTGCGCTTAAAGTGGTGCACAAGGGCAGCTTGTCTAGTATTCGCCTATAAACCTAAACTGTGAACAACTACAGAATAAAGATGTGTACTCCCCATTATAATAGAAAAGAAATCAGCTACAGAGGTAGCGTTATTGCCTCACAGTAAGAGGTTCTCCTGTTCAATTCTTGGCTGGAGTGCCTTCTGTGTGGAGTCTGTATGTCCTCCCCACGGTCGAGTGGCCTGCGAAAGACATGCGTGAATGGGCGTGCCTTCACTAAAGGTTGGGCGTTGGACTGGCAACTCGGCACCATAAAAAAAAATCGACTGCCAATCATTAGCGGACCAGAGTTCCGCTGTGGTGACCCCTAACTGGGAAAAGCTGAAAAGACAAACAATACCCATTATAATGGAATGCATAAAGAGTGTGCAAGAAAGGAAAGTACTTAGTGAAAGTTACTTCATATTTAGCAGAGTAATGTATTAATTTATTACAAACAGATTTTATTTCTCCATACCATTCTTATTCAAGATAGTCTACATGAAGTAGTCAGATGCTGTTACTTTTTTAACATTATTTCTTTATAGTGTTTCTCTCTGCTACTCAGTCTTCACTAACATCGGATCCTCTGTAACCTGCATGGTCAACAGTTAATGCCTTGACTAAAGATCAGCAACAAAATAGAAAATTCTGAATCTGGGATTTAACCCAACAATACTGCTTGAACCTGACAGCCCAGTACTGAGACATAACATATGGTGAATATTATCTGAAATGGGTAGATTTAGTATCTATCACTATTTATACCTTCCATTTTGCCCTATACTTTGATGTCTGATTAACATATTTATTGGCATTTTCTTACTGGGAAAGTCCTACTGGGTAGGTGATCATTTTCAGGGGAGGCATGGTAACAAAAGCTCCAAAGTATTACAAAAAAACATTTTAAGAACAATAAGTTTACAATTTTCAGAAATAATAAAAAAAATCTATAATTTAAATAATTATACCAAATCTGACAAAGTGAAAATGTTGATTAAGAGTAGATTATCAACTTTGGCTCTAGATGACTGTCACTGTTGAAGTAACACACAGACCCCAAGTGCAAAAATTGGCATAAGGGGTTGTGGCTGGATTGGTTAAGAGTAGAAACAACTGATATGACAATTTAATATTTAGAGAAACATTAGCAAGTTTAAAGAGAAATTAAAGGTAAGCTAGTGTTACACATTATTTGCAATACAAAGTTAGAAAAATGGGGTTATGCCATATTTAGTAAGAGAGTCAGGAGAGAGAAATAGATTGAAGTAAGGAGGAGCAGGAAGAAGGGAGAGGACGGAGGTAAAAGGTATAAAGCGGTACTTGTTCATATTCAGGAATATAGATTGTTCTGAGGTTGAGCAAGAATAGAGCCATATTTTGGTTAGGAAGTCTTTCAGAATGGTTTTAAAGAACTGGAGAGCAAGTATTGACCTGATTGACACAGGCAAAGACCACCTGGCCTTAGCAACATGGTAGGAGTACAGCCATGCCCAGCAGATTTTATAAGTTTGTGTTTGAAAAGGAATTGTTGATCATTCGATTAGTGTGACCACTTGGGAACATAGTTGTATAAAATGGTATTTAGTGATGGATAATTGTATAGGTACTAAGAATTTTAGTGCTCTACAGTAGTAGGTCCAGAAAGGGGTATTTGCTACAAATGTTGCCATGTTATGATAGCACTGCTCATTTTTGTGATGTGTGGAGGATAGTCAGGATGGGAGCACCAGAACATAATGAGTCGTGGAGGTAAGTAGTGGCAAATGTAGTTTTATTTGCACTGTTGAGACAGTTTTAGGCTCTGTAAAGCATCTCTAGTTGTTGTTGAGTTTTGTATAGGCAGGTCAAATTTAAAATTATCATCCACTATTATCCATAATAATAATAATAATAATTTGCTTTGAGAACTTACTTCAATGGTTGAATAATTAAAGGGGATTTTCAATTTTGTTTTTTTATGTACAAGAGGGATTGGGGAAACGAGTAGTAGTAGATATTTAATTTTTTTTTTTTTTTTGCTGCTGCTGCTGCTGTTACGCTGCCATGTTTCACTAGCTGCTAAAACTTCCTGGTTCATTTTTGGAGATCTGTCAGGTTGACAGATGTGCATATCAGTGTGGGGTCGTTGAAATACTGTATTAGGAAAGCCTGTTGTATGGATGTGTGGAAGATGTTAGTGAAAATGTTACAGGGACCAAGGATAGAGCCTTGTGGTACACTGGTGGTGACTAAGAGGCATGGTGAGAGGGTGGAGTGACATTTTACTGACTGATACCTATTGGATAGGTAGCTTTTGAACCATAAAAATGTGGATTGAGCTAGACCTACTAAGGACATGTGAATTAGAATTTTGCTGTGACAAACTGAGTTGAAGGCTTTGACAAGTCTAGAAATAAGGAGGAGACTAATTTGCCATTATTTCTAGCTTTATTGAGAGTATCTATGAAGGTTAGAAGCAATGTTAAAACTATGACAGGAATGGAAGGTGTGTTGTGTGGTGGATAGGAGTCCATTCTGCAGGAGATAGTTTAGTAGTTTATTTTTGACTATGGTTTTCAGGTATTTTGGAGAGGGGGATAACATTGCATTAGCAGTAAAGTTAGTGATGTCTGTTCAATGTTCTCCTTTCTGTCGAGAGATAATGTGTGATTCTACCAATTATTAAGTCAGTATCCTTTCAAATCCATTCCTCCTCTGACAGCCTTTACTACCCAATGTTTTCCGAAATTCTATTTCTCCATCCTACACTTTTGACCATTTTCCATATCCTGCATCTTCCCTTTCAACGCTGATATTACCCCTTTCTTTCTTTTCAAGTCTTGGCAGTACCAGCCATAATCGCTGAAATGTATAACAACATTTATCTCACTCCTGGTTGGCAGTTCTTCAGGACTATTGATTGTGCCAACTGACAGTCTGTTGCCCCACCCTAGTTTTAGCACTAACCGACAGACTCAGGACATGGTGTGACTGGAAGGAGATCTAGGAGTCCTGGACCTGCCTTCTTGATAACAAGCTGCATTCCTAATCCGGTTTACTATTGAAATTGTGAACGTTACTTGGGCGACAGTCGAACGTATAAGGTCATAAACAAGGATGTCGAAGACAAAATAATCAATCTAGGAACGGTTTTAACATGGGTCGATGTAGGTGTTCAGTATTATTCCCTACTACAAATATCTTCCCTTCCTCGACCCATGTTAAAACCGTTCCTAGATTGATTATTATGTCTTCGACATCCTTGTTTATGACCTTATACGTTCGACTATTCGACTGTCGCCCAAGTAACGTTCGCAATTTCAATACTAAACCCCTAATCCATCTATAACTTAAACAGAACTTTTGCTACTACTATGTAGCCATGTTTACACAGAAATCGACATTCTTATGGAAGTCAATTAACTGGAAACAAACACAAACAAAATAGATTGATGGTGCCATTTGTGAAGGGCAGTCTGAAAAAATAAATTCAATAATGGTGAAAGATTATGTTTTTGGATAGACAGTGAAATATTCAGTGTCATTAAGCCATATTTTCCAAAATATCTTTAAATTTTGACTAATTATAGGGACAGAGTAATTTTAACTGTTAAACACTCTATGAAATGTCAAGGAATGCACCTCAGAACAAGAAGTGCCTTACTGCTTTGACATCATGAAGAATGAAAGTGCCCTGTAATGAAAGTATGGCTTTAAAAGCTGCTAGACACTTCACTCTGGCAAACTTTGTATGTGTGTCTGAGAGAGAGAGAGAGATTAAAAAGCAGAAAAAATGCTTCTGATGTTATTTACAATGCATGCTCTACAGCATAACAGTGCTGAAAATTGCTTAACAAAATTTGTTAAATGGCAACTATGTCTTAAAGGCAACAATGTTTTCCTACCTAGATAATTATCGCTAAACATAAAATGCATTAATTAGAAGATTCTTCACCAACTGGCGTACCAGAGGGATCGATCCTTGGGCCAATGCTTTTTAACATCTTCATCAATAACTTTCACATTGCACTTCCTGATGCCAAAATCATTCAATGCGCAGACGATTCAACCTTAGTCTGCTCTGCCTCAAACCTCTCTGAATTGCTGACTAAAACCCAAACTGCCTTCTCAACAACTGAGAACTGGATGCGCCAACACCACCTCTCTCTCAATGCAAATAAATCAAAGATTCTACTATTCCCTCCTACAAAGACCCTCTCCTACGATAAAAACAACTTCAAAGTTTATAGTCAAACCAACTCACCTATAGAAGTAGTCCCCTCTGCCAAACTACTTGGCATTACTGTAGATGAACACCTCATGTTTGATATTCATATTCAAAAAATATTAAGAAAACCCACCAAAAGCTACGTATGCTGTATAGGAATAATCGCTTTCTCTCAAACTCTACGAGGCAAACTCTGGCCTCGACTTATCTTCTTCCTTCCTTATTATAAGTAGCCCCACTCCTAATCAACCTGTCCTCCTCTATCACCTCTAAACTAGAAAACTGCTACAACAAAACCTCTAAATTTGCCTCTAAATCTAAAAATACCACCCATTACTGCCTGACCCTACAATCCCTGAATTGGCTTGAACTCCCAAACTACCTAGACTATCTCCAACTCACTAGTGCACATAGACTCATATATCACCCAACAAAATGTCCCACTCTAACTAACACCCTTATACACCCAACAGAGCTCTCAGATCTGAAAATCAGAACTTAATTACTATCCATAAACCTAAATGTCCTGCTGGCCAACTTCTATCTTTCTCACTAGGCAAAACATGGAATTGCCTTCCCTCCACACAAAGAACCATACCAAACTCAGAAAACTTCAAAACCCAACCATTCAAACACCTGTCCACTAAATGGAAATGTACCCGCCTTCACCCAACCTAATCCAAGGGGGTTCTCACTCTGGTTCCCAAGCTCTACAACTCTCATAGTTATCTTCCTATGAGCCTATCTAAGCGCTCAACAATTTCTACAGCTTCTCTCTAAGCTCTCACCTCCTACAGCTACCCTCACACAGCCCAACCTTGTAAATATTGTAAATAGCATTCTACTGTTGATGTGTGTATGTAAAGTGTATTTACATTTTCTTAAAAGGTTTGTATGTAAACTGTTTCATTATCTAACCCATATCTGTTTTCCTCAAATGAAACTGTGTGATCCCTACCTTCAAGCTTAATGAATTTGTTAACTATGCATGATATTTAATGCATTTGGATCTTTAATATTAACTATTATTTGTATCAAAATTGTATAATGCATCTTGGAGCTTTTCTCCCCGGGCCTCCACTGAAAATGGGTCAATTTGGCCCAGTGGACTTCCCCAGTAATCAAATTGCAAATAAATAAATAAATGAATACATTTCTGTCCTAGTTAGCTATTTTAATGCTTAAGATTTTGGGGCTGAACTTGTCTTCCTATCTCTTGCATCATTTTACCTAACACATCTGAAAGTATTTTATTTTGAATGTATACTTAATTTAATGTATTGTTACAGAAGATGCACACACAGTAAATATACATCTTTTTTATTATTTTTGCACCCGCAGAAGATCTAAAGCTGCTCAGGTTCTAAATGCATAGCTCTCTGAAAGTGTGCTATCATACAAGACTGCAATCTTTACCTTTCCTAGGTCCAAAAATATGAGCCTTTTGTAGTCTTTAAATAAAAAAATAAAAATGATAATTTCCTACATTTCCTTCAGTATATTAGCAAAGCTTTCATTATAGGCCTGAAAGTATGACAGTGGCTGATTTGGAGAATAATTTTTGAAGGACATCAGGACCCAAAACTCGCACAATATCATATTTAAAATATCAGTGTTATCTCAGCTATTTATTTTTTATCTTTTGCAAACTTTACAGTGATGGAATTGATATATCTAAAAAACAAATATGCAAGAATCACCACTAAAAAAGCCAATGACATTCTTGTTGTGGATTCTGAAACCTGACAGTATCTTGCCTATTCTATGTGAATGCTAATGTATTCTGACTGAACAGACTCAGGCATTGGAATCTCATCAACTATTCTTTCCCAATGTATTATAACCAGCAAGAAGCTTTAAAAAAAAAGTTATTTATCAGTATATTTGCCTGTATGAAGATATGCTGTTTTACAAAAAAATATTAGTAATAAGTAGTTACTTCGCTCTTGGCAGGTTTGGGATGTATGGAAATTGAGATGTATAGAAATTCATGGGGAAAAACACTTTTTGAGCTTATCTGCAGTGATCCCCTAAAGCACCTTTCTTACATAACAATTGTGGTTATTAGATAAATAATTTTTCTGATTTTGGTGTGTAATCACATATGCAATCATGAGTGAGATACAACAAATGGTAGAACAGTAAAAAGATATGAAGAATATTAATGTGTACTAGAGTATCTTTATGCAATTTTTACAAAATATGCACTGATTTATTCTAATATTCTGATTTTTGATCTATGACCTTTTGTGTAATTAAGTTCATATTGAATTTTACTAGTTTACATAGCTTTTTTAACGTTATATTGCTGCTGTTTAATTAAATTTGTTTATTTTAAAGAAAGGAAGATGCTTCTTCCCTTTACCACTCAGTATTATCTATATCTGTCAACATTAAAATTCACTCTGGTCCTTTAATCAGCATCAAAATGTAACAGCTTTATTTTTCAAGTGCATCTAGATTTCTATTCTAATTATGGGTCCAAATTGGTTTGCTTCAAAAACACTTTGTTTACAATCACAGATATCTGCTTCAGAAGAGGCTTCTTCTTTTGACCACAGTACCTAAATGCTGCTTAGTTATCTCTGTTACATTAATTAAAATATGATTACCTCTAAAGGTTTCATTCATGAACTAGATATATACAATTATTTTACTGCAGAGACTGAGTTTTTTACTTTATATTGGAACCGTATCAGAATTAATGAACCACATAAAAGGAAACAAGGAACAGAAGAAACTTTCTGATGCATCATTTTAGTATAACATATATTTTCATTTACTGCAACTAACTTTGACATTTGTGCATTAACAACATGACATTAGTTTTTCAATATGCTATACTGCCACTCTTATTCTAGAATGTGATGATTGAAATTCTTACACAGAAAAATCCTAATATCTTAAATGAGTACCAAAAACCTTGACATATGTCAGCAATGTAGTGTTCTGACATCATGAATATGAAAGTACATTTTTTGTAACTCCCCATTTCAGTTTCCATTCTGAAAGAAAATGGAACATGTCCCTAAACAAGTATGGAACTCTTAATTCATATTTGAAAATGGGCTTCTAGAACAACTACCCTGAAGTCATCTACTCTCTATGGGAGTACATTTATACACAGTAAGATCCCAAAGCAACTGAGGGTACTTATTTATAGAAAGAAATCTAGCAGCCAATAGAAAAATGTCTATTTTTACTACTGTTTACTTTCTACCTATTAACGGCAACTGTTACTACATTTCAAGATATACGGGAAGACGTCACACTGAATATTATCTTCTATAATTACTTAACCAAACTGCACCTTTTGTACTCACCTTAATACAAATCAAGCTTCCCAAGAAATAACTACGTGCATGGAAAATCTTAAAGATGTCATTCTCCATGCATGGAAGAGTAATGTATCCCAATGAAAACAGCAACAATTGTTTATATGCTGCAAGCATGGAATGACAAACTTATCAGCGGTATACCATTAACACAGAAAATCCTAATTTCACTGACAAAAGCTTGGAACGATTTCCAAAGAAGACACAAACCTCAGGTTACATCTACATAGCTAAAATACAAGATTTACTGCAGTTCACAAATTTGTCTTTGTATTTAGTCCAGTCCACTAAAACAGCAGAACAGAAGACAAACTGCTTCAAGTGTTTGAAACTTCTACCTAAAGAGGGCAACAGCAGAAAAATCAAAACAGCCATAAATAATTCTATTCCTCCATTAGGTGCCATGTACAATATCTAATCTAATTAAAAACAAAATCAAAGCAAACTTTAATAAAATGCTAATACCCACCAGAACTGAGGAGTTAAGAGGGATGCATTGCAATATTCCATAATATTTCTGCCAGATGTGACTAACTTGTCTCAATCAAAATATAACATACTTGAGAGCTATAAGACTGATAATTATTTCTAGATAAAGCAGAATAACTTTCTACTTCAACAACTCTTCCAGCTACCTATAAGTATGTGGACTACTCGTCTGTACAATTTTTCATTCAGAATCCTTGAGCATTATCAAACTACTCTACTGCTACTAAATGCAAAGACTAGTGTCTGCTCTCTTTTAGCCATTGTGGTTCAAACTCTGCTGTGAATCTCTTTGGAAAAGAAACCTTTATACTATGAACATCTCACACTCCACAAAGGATGGAAAACACATTGCTGAAAATAAACACTTGATCCCTTATTGTTACTACATTATTAATGAATGACACACCATTATTTAAAATGACAAATTCAAATTCTGACTTCTAATATATGTAGGCTAGATGATGTCCCATTGCCTTGTTTGTCATTATGCAAGGGCAAAAAACTCAAAATGAAACTTGAATAAAACCACTCAACCAACACAACAAATGCAAATAAATAAATAAACTAATATATATCTCTAACAATAATTAAAAGGTACCGTTTCATCACCGTCAGAAAAAAATCCCTTACAATCCAAAATTAAAATTAAACAATGAATGAAAAAAAAATGCAGCCATTTAATTTCAAAGTGCAATATTGACTTCTATAATGGACATTACTTGCCAATAATGAACTTAACATGGTTATAGAGGCCCAGTGCTTGCAAAGTCTTGACTTGTAATACCACTGCCTGGCCCATTGGTTCCCTGTAATGCTTATATGCTCTGATATTATTTTTGTCTGTGATGAATGCTCCAGGTCTACCAAGACAGTCAATGTAGCATTACAGGCTGTTACAGGCTCTACTGACAGTGGCAGGAAAAAGTTGACTAAGAAAAGGGTTATATGTTTATTGATTGACTGACTGACTGCTTTTGTTTATTGGAAAAATCAGACTGGTTACATGACACCTTTCAATGAAAGTCATGGGAAAAAAGTTACACTTTAAAACAAGGTATAAAAGATATACAAATTGGTATAGACATATATTACAAAATGATATTTGAACATACAAACTTTGGCAGATGTTTCACAAACAATAAAAGCCATTTTATCATTAGTAGACATTTTACAAGAAATAGTAATTTTATTCAGCAATTTTATAAATATGAATACAATTTCAATAGCAGCTGGGGAAACAAAAACAAATTCATAAAGTAAGCAATAATAAGAGTAGATAACACATATAACAGAGATGAGTGACCACTCCACTCAAAGACAATCTATACTACAAGTTCAAAGCAGATGTCAATTTAAAGGCTGTGTTATGATGCAAGGACATAATTGCACAGCTAGTACGGTATATACTTTAGCTTTATTTTTATTAGAAGTGTCGACATTTGATAGCAAAATATGTGTAAATGGATGGGAAAGAATAACCCTGAAAATGTTTTATTGAAATGAAGGAAATATTGTATAATAAAACTGTTTTCATCCACTTCTGGGAACATTTTGTTTTTATTTGCAGTATGAATTTTAATACTTTGTAACTTGTAGCACTATTGTGCATAACTAATAACTACTATAACCTTTTCTAATTACAGACATAAGTTTTAAAAGTTAGCATATCTTAGTGGAATGCAAGGCTGTCTTTAACTCAATAACCCTGTACACTGTGCAACTGGACTGAAAGGTTGGCATGTAGGTAAATCTTTAATGAAGGTGATGAAATTGAAATAACAAGATGACAGATAACATGTTTTCATACCGTGAACAGACCCAACTATTAATGCTGGACTGCAAAGTAAAGAAGATGTTAAAGGTTATACATCAGTATCATAAATTTGTTTTAAAAATTAGTTTAATTAAAATGCCGTCCTTTTGATTTCACAATGTATTCAGAAACTAGCTTCATGCCATTTTACAGAAAACAGAAGTAACTGAAAGATATTTAGAATGAAGAGGGCAGCTGAACATTTGAAGTGGTGAAAGATTAATTATTTGATGACGATAAGACATTTTGTCATATCTGGACCAGAAAAGTTTTAGTTGGATAGAGAAAAAAATAAGCTGCAAATCATTTTGTAAACTAAGATAAGACATTCATATATATTTATTCTTTAGATTAACATAATAAAATGAAAGGACACTGCAATATATGGAGAACACTTAATACTGTTTTAATAAATTACCTGATTATGAAAAAGTTATAACACCCTTCTCACAGATCTTTCTCTGTACAGAACCACATCCATAGTAACAGTTAATTTTCTTACCAGATGCTTTTATGGCAATTTTGCTTTCCTCTTGGAAATAAATTATACCACCTTGTAGACCACCACGTCATATGGCATGAACCTGCCACTAGAATGTTTGTTCCGTTTGATGGCAGGGTTCAGCTGGAGGTAACACACCTACTAAAGTAAGATGAAACTGGTGGAAACATAAGAAAATCAATGTCCTTACATGAGAGAAGGAACTTGCTATTTTTTTCTCAGATTTTCTTTTAAAACTACAACATAAAACAACATTACGTAGTGGAATACTGATTCTGTTCCTCCTTATGATTCTATGCCTTGTTACTGCATTTGTCTGAGATGACACACTGTATATTATGTTCATATGTACATTGTTCATTTAAATTTATTCAGCCATAAAAATGTTATTAGAATTGTTTTAGAAAATCTAAACCTCTCTCTTTTCTGGCTCTGTATATTTTATCAGTTGAGAATAGATTTTCTTCCATGGATGGCTTGTGATGAACCTAGGTAGGTAAAGTCAGAGATGATCAAGCATTAGTAAGTGCATTTTTAAGGTGAGAGTAGAGGAAAGAAAATCATGTTTCTGTGTGTGTGTGTGTGTGTGTGTGTGTGTGTGTGTGTGTGTGTGTGTGTATGTTTGTCTAAATTACAAAAAGCAAAATCATTGTGTGTGACATCAACTCCTCAAGATCTTGAGTCTACACAGGCAGACTCAAATGTGAGTTTGTTTCAAATGCAGTTTTGGAAGTGAAGGTGGGTGTGGAAATTTACTGACAGAATAATCAGTGTTGTTTTCACTATGGTGTGCAGTATGTGTGCAAGATTTCCATACCCTGTTCATCCATGACAATATTGAATATTGTTGCATGAATAAAAATATTAATAAAGAGTATAAGTGGAGTATTCCACAAAGTATAAATCAGTGCACGTACAGTGCCAGCGTGTATGACATTATGTTTACTGGGAGGGCAGGCCATTGGATAGCAGAAAGCTTAATTTCATTACCACGTGATTATTTCTTTCACTTTGACCACAGTCAATTACCCAAAAGGCCAAATAATCAAAACAATGCAGTTTCAGCACTCTATGAATGTGACAGCTGGCTGTTGTTACTTGATAATGGTTAAATACTAAATAATCTCTCTTGTAAGATACAATGTTTTACGTGTGTGTGTGTGTGTGTGTGTGTGTGTGTGTATGTGTGAAAGTAATATGCATGAAAAAGAAATCATAAACATAGATTTTATTTGTGGTTAGTTTATTTTGCTTCTTCCAAGCTGAAAAGGATGCCCAATCAGAAGGTTGATACGCCCCTCGAATAATGTATTTAATGTGTATGTGAAAAATACCACTCAGCTTCTAAACATAAGAAATATGGACAAAGCCAAACATAATGGAGGTGGGACAAAGACCCAAAATCAGGGATAAGTTTTAAATATTGCTCTTATAAACTTAGAAAGTTGCTAGAATGACAGGTTTTACACTAGTGTGTATTTTCTTTTTTTTCCTCTCAAAATTTTTTTATTTTTCAAATATAGTTGAATAAATTCCATAGTATTTGTATGTAACATTTTAAATAACTATGTACACAATTGACACCAGCCTGACACTATAACAAAGCTCAATATATACAATTATTTTATAGGTATAACAATCCAGTTATCAAAGTGTATCTGTTCAGTTATTGTAAAGTGTCAATTAATGATAATACTTTTTCCATGGATTGTTAATAAAAGGCTTACGATGAATCCTTAATTCTTTAATTTTAATTTACAACAATGCTGTGGTCTTCAGTAGGCTGTAGATGTCTTCCAAAGTTGGCATTGTGTTTCTATTCCATCTTCTTCTTATACACTTCCCACTTCCTTGAGATTGCAAGTATTGTCCATACTAGATACATATTTGACTCATTCAAATGAGGACTTTTGTATACATTTAATAATACTAGAGCTTTAGATAAATTAAACAATTCATTAAATAAAGATTGTAAAAAGTTTTTAATACCATTCCAAAATGGCTTAATTTTAACACAGTCAAAAAATGTAATTCCAGTCTGCATTGTGTATTTGCTCACACTTCCAACATATTTCTTTTGTAGAAGAATTAATTTTAGTAATTCTATCTGGAGTTAAGAATGTTCTGTGCAATCATTTCCAATTAAAAACTTTCCAGTATTGTATAAAGGGTGTATGTTTTATTGATAATAAAATATTTGATTTAATTTCTTCAGTTAACTGTAATGAGTGTCCTTTTGTTATATAATTCCAATATGATGATTTGGGTGTTGTTTTATAATTTATCAATATCTTGTAAAATGTCAAAATACTATTTCCCATGTCATAATCATTATATATGATTTAGTATAGGTATTTCGTATGTTTAGGTATTTCTTTAAATGAAGATTTACTAATTATTCAACATAAATCTTGGAAATATGTCAGAATGTTTTGCATAGTTAGTCAATCTTGTTGTGGAATGTTGTATGTTGTTTCTATTGCTTGTATATCCAGAACTTTTAGTTCTTTGATACAATGAAACCAACAAACAAATCTTTTCTGTTCCCAGGAATTAATTTCTCTGTATATTTTATGTGGATAGCTCTTTGTAACTATGAATGGTGTTAAAAGGTCAAACCAGATTTTTAAATCTCTATTTGCATTAATAATTTTCCTAAATGAGTCAATGTAATAATTAATCATACGAGTTTTAGTGGGCTTAATTATGTTATATTGCATACTAATACATATGTGCCATGGCAAATTGTTTTTATCGATTTGATTTTTTTTTTTTTTTTTTTTTTTTTTTGTAAATCAAATTCATTTATTGATATTACAGTCAGTAATTCTTTCCAATTTGCAGAATAATTTTGACTTATCCAATCTGAGACAGTTTTAGATATTGATGCTTTTATATATGTTTCTATATCAGGAAAGATTTATCCTCCCTGTTTCCATGGTTAGATATGATATATTAAAGCTATTCTGTTTCTTTTGAGAAACCATAACAATTTTGTTAGGCATGAGTTTACTTCTTTGTGTATATTCCTTTCTGGTAACAGCTGTATTGCCAGAGCTATATATAGAATCTTGGGTAGTAAAAGCATTTTTATTAACTACAGTCTATCTTCAAATGTTAATATTATTTTGTTACACTTTTCCACAGAGATTTTAATTGTACTGATGGTATTATTGTAGTTTTTTTAGATTAATTCATTATTATCCTTGCATAACTCAATTCCTAGAGATTTTAAGGCAGATTCTTGTTTCCCTATAATGTGATTCCCCTTTGTATGCAATTCTTTTTTTTAATTAAAAATAAAAATTTTGATTTATTGAAATTGAGTCCTAAAGTCCTGTAAAATGTGTCAATTAAAATGCCTAATTCTTCTAATGTCTCTTTTTTATTGAATAATGTTAGTATGTCATCAGCAAAGAGCATTACTTTAGAATTATATTGTTCATAAACAACTACTCCTTTGATTTTTGTATTGTTACATATTGAATCTGCCAATAGCCAAAGCAAACAGAATCATTGACATGGGACATCCTTGTTTAGTACTCTTTGTTATATGTATAGATTCAGAGGTGAAAAGACCTAGCTTAACATTCGCTAAATTATTTGTATATAAATTCATTAGTAGATGAACAAAGGAAGGAGGAAATTCAAATAGCAGCAGAATTTTGAATAAATAGTCCCAATTTAGGAAACCAAAGGCTTTCTCTATATCTAAGCCAATTATGAGTGTTTCTTTATTTTCATTATTAACATAATCTATAAAAGAAATTATCCTTTTAATATAGTCATGTGTGTGTCTATTATATATAAATCCAGTTTGATCATTATTATCTTATAGTCATTATTTAATAATGATATAGGTCTAGGTGAGGGACAGAGGTTTGGGGATTTGTTTTCCTTTAGGATATGACCTACTGGTATGTTGCTCTGACTGTAGTGCACAGGGTCCTGGGTTCAATTGGTGTGATTAAGAAATATCTCCAAGGGGTTGGTATTAAAGCTTGTGACTGAATTTCTAATAGAGTTTTATGGAAGAGGGATAGTATCTTTGAAGGAAAATGTTTATATATTTCCATAATTATGCCATCTATACCTGGAGCTTCGTTACTTTTACCCTCTTTTATTGTATCTGTAATTTCTTTGTAGGATATGGGTGCTTGCAGATCTAGTTCTAATTTTTCTGTTTCATTTTTAATATTAGAACATTTTTCATCTACATTTAATTGATCCATCTGTATATTTTCTTTTTTGGAAATGTTCCATATAGTGATTGTTATAGGCATCAATAATGTTAGCTATATCTGAGACATTTTTCCCTTTCTTTCCATGGAAGATACTGTTAATGTTATTAGCTTTTGATTGTATTTTGATTCTTATGGATAAATTATGTAGATATTTAGGAGAAGTGGCCAAGGTATTAGTTTTTAGTTTTTTTAAAGTTAAACTAGTTTTATGTTTTAGAATTTCATTGTATTTATTGTTTAATACTTTTACTTTCTTTTTCATCACCAAATGATTTTGATTTTTTTCAGCTTTTACTGACAAAGTTTGGATTGTAGATCTAATAATTCAGAATACCATTCGTTGATTATTTTTTGTACCAAGTTAGTGTTTTACCATATATGTAAGCTTTCAATGAGTCCCATATCATTATTTTATTTATCTCTGTGGTGTAATTAATATCTAAGAAGAACTGTAATTCAGATAATAACCAAGGGTTGAGATTTTTAATTTTAGTTATATATGCTGGAATTATGGAGTTAAAGATTAATGGTTTGTACCCATTAATAAGTTTTAGTATCAATAAACTGTGGTCTGAAAAGAGGCAGAGAGTGATTGAGAAATGAATGATTTTTGAGTGTAAGTCATGGGTAGCAAATATTTTATCTGTTCTAGTTTGGGTACCAAATCTGTGATCTTGACGGGGAAACAACAAAGATTTGTCTTCTTTAAATTTGAAAGTATCTTCAAGATGAAGTGATTTTGCCCACTTGTTTAAAGCTTTTGATACAGCAGGTATATGCAGCGGTCTTTTATTTGTAGTTTCAAAAATATCAAATATACAGTTAAAATCTCCTCCTAATAATAAGTTGCCTTTTTAATTATTGGAAATGAAATCCAAGTTTTTTTAACAGTTCCTGTTCCAATGCCTGGGAACCAGTATAGATTGGCTAGGGTCCATATTCTGTTACATTTAACTATTACTAATGCCATAAGGCCTTCTTTATCTTCATACTTATAAATGATTTCTGGGCTAATCACATTTGTTTTCCATAAAATTGTTACCCCTTTTGTCTTTGTCTTATAAGTGGATCGTGGCAATATCATATTTCCTTAGGATTCCATTTGTAATTATCATTTGTTTTGAAATGAGTTTCTTGAAGGAAGAAAATTTGTGATTTGTTCAGTTTTAAATATTTCAGTAGATTTGATCTCTTGCTAGGATTGTTTAAGCCACTGGTATTTTAAAGATAATAAAGTTAAATCGATCTTAGGTTATTTAGACTATGTATTTTTTGTTTTATTGTGACTATTAAACATTTTCCTCTGACATCTATAAAGTATATGTTAGAGCTTTTAAAGGAAATTATCAGTTTTCTACTTTGAATGCTTACCAATAAAGTAATGTTTTGGTCAGGCAAACTAAAAATGTTTTTGTGAAATAAATTTGAATTAATAAATGTTAACAAAACTAAGAGCTGCACTAGCCATGAAATGAAACTCATTCCTAATCGTACTTCCCGACCATACTGAATTACTTGGCTTTTACCAAGTTTTGGGGTACATTTGAATTTCAGACTTCATCTTCTTCAGAAAATAAATGGTAACACAAAACCTTTTATTCTAGCAATTTTCTAAGTTTATAAGATCAGTATTTGAAATGTGTCCCTGTTTTGGGGAAGTATTCCCCCATTATTGGCTTTGTCCAGGTTTTTTGTTTTAAGAGGATGAGAGCTATGGTGAGAAGTGAATTCATTAAAGGATAGCCATTTAAGTTTCAGTCTTCATGTCTTTCAGGAAACTGATGATTTGGCATAGTGGTATGCTGCTTTGACTGTAGTGCACAGGGTCCTGGGTTCAAGACTTGGCAATGAAATGTATAGTAGTAGCACAACATTTTATTCTAGCAACTTTCCAAAATTATATAAGCTATGTTTAAATTGTGTCCCTGGTTTTTGCCCCCCCCCCCCAAAAAAAAAAATTGAACTTGAAAATACGTGTGAGAAGCTGTGCAAGATGCCTATGGCTTACAGTACAGTCATTCTATCTATATGTATATGCATGTATATGTGTGTATATATATATATATATATATATATATATATATATATATATATATGTGTGAGAAAGTAGACGTTTCTGATGGAAATTTTCTGAATTGGGCAGTGTTATTATTGGTTCATGCATTTTGTTTCATTGCCTACTGGAAAAATGTTCAAACAATAAATTTAAAATGTGCTCTAACTTAAGTCCAACAAGGAGGCTGTATTACACATGGAATATAATTTAAAAAAGTCAGGAAGGTGTATCAAAGAATGCATGTATGTTGTTTCTTGTTTTGTGTGCAAGGGGCCTATGATTTGAAAATAGCCCCAAAGTTAATCTTTATTCACCACTGGCCAGATGCATTTTTTTTGGATGTGGTGTGGGTTTCAATGCTGTTTCAATTAATGTGAGTTTCAAGGGCAGAGACATTTTAATCCAAGTCTGTTTTCATTGTGAGACAGCATTGCTTTGTTAAGCAGATATCTATTAGTGTTTATGCATTGTGCTATAAAATGTAAAAATAAAATCCAAATAATCATTGCAGCATGCACACATTAGTGTTTATGGTAAATGGGGCAACATAGTCATATTTTGGTTGGCTGATCTTCAGTTTGCATTTGAAAGTTGGTATCCCACAATTCACTGGAGTGGGTGGGGTTACAAAATTATGCACGCAAATTTTATGTTAATCAGCGTACAGATTTGTACCTATTTTTCATGGGCCTTGTCCAGATTTTTGATGTTTCCAGGTTGATCCTAATCTGATGGATAAAGCTAAGTCCATCAGATTATCACTGTCACTCATACCTTGACAATCCAGAATATCTGAGATCTATAAACTGAATTATCATATGGACAATATTTGTAATAAGAATAAGCAATATTTTTATTATTCTGAACAGATATAGTACTGCTGTAGATTAGACAGAATTCTAATACAATATAAATGTCTACTTATTGTATAAGCAATTAATTTTTAGATGAAAGATAGATGACAAGCTATTCAATCATAGTAAAGTAGGATGCATCATATATAAAACCTCAATAAAAGATTATAGCACACAGTTATTTAACACATTCACCCTTATTGATAAAGTCTTTCAAAACTTATTACTTAGTATAAATAGATGGTAATAATATGTATACCTAATGTTTATAATACAATGCATTTTACTGGATATATCAGAAGTTATATTTCATTGTTTGCCAGCATTTAAATAATCACTTTGTTGCTAACTTATTTAAAGCATCAAGTTTGTTTTATGTAAACACTTAAAGTTAGTGCATTTTAATTATCAGTGCATCCCTCTTCTCCCATTTCCTACACATAAAGATTTTCATATCTGCCATTTCTTATTATAAAATGAGTGAAATTATAGGTTAAATACAACAAATTCACTTATTGTGATTAACGATTGCAAGTTCCCTTTCTATATTCATAAATTGCCATTTTATTGTATATACTGAAAGTTTTTAGATTTAAATGGCAATATTATATTTTGTATAATCAGCAAAGGTTAAACAGAGTGATTATTGTCAATTTAATATTATTTGTTCAGAATGTGATTGTTACTTTCTGTAACATTCCTAGTTCAGGCTTCTGTTGTTTCCCTTGAATAACTTTGTCAGTTTGATGTCAAGTATAAAACATTAGTTACCATGGTAACAGCTTAAGTATTATGTATGGTCAAGATGAATTACAAAACCATAATACAAGTTAAAACAATTATATGACTTTTTATGCAAAGTTACTTATATGAAAAAATCATAATGCTTCCCCTTGATGTTCAGTGTAGTATATGTCATTTATGATAAGTTAAGACAGTTGTGTTATTATACACAAGCCCATGTTATTAAATCCTGTGTTTAATATGTAAATTCAGCAGACTGCTTCATCTTATATGACGTTTTTTTTTTTTTCTTTTGGCTGTTGCTTAGTTATTTGAGAGACCACAAGCTGTAATGTTTATTCTTATTATTAGCTCCTTCCAAACATGTTTATACAATCCATAGACTTTAAATTATGAGACCCTTCTAGTTTCTTATTTGTTATAAGTATATTTCCTTTCTTACCTACACACATATTAGTACTTCAAGCATGGGCAACAATGCCCATCCAGTTTTGCCAGAATACCATTCATTAGTTCATGTGGTATATTTCCAGGCTATTCTTTCGATATTTACAATGTTACATCATTGGCTGCAAGATCTAGGTGAAGATTTTTTCTCTTGTGTATTCTTATAATATCCAAAAGCAATATTTGTCCTGTTCCATTTTACCAGCCTGTTCCATACAGTGGACACTCTGCCAGTGAAACACTGAATGCACCTTCCATTCCCACAAATATTTCCATGAAGGAAATCTGATGACTTTCTAGCACTTCCCGTCAACCTCAAACACCCCTAGAATCAGCTATCCCCATATGCCCAAACCATCCGAGCAAGCTCACCTCCTAAACAACTACAAAGGGTACTGCACAAGACCAAGTGCTCTTAGTCTTTCACAATAATTCAGACTTCTACTCTTATGCAAGTCCTTAATGTGTTTGGACCAAAATACATTTTAAATATAAAATTGTGCTTATTATTTATTTATTTTTTAATCAAGAATCAACTTAATGATATAAACAAAGTGTTGGGAAACCATCAATATGTGCACAAGTGGTTTAAAACAGCCCTTTATATATATATATATATATATATATATATATATATATATATATATATATATTTTTTTTTTTTTTTAAATCAAATATGTCATTGCCAAGAATCATATCAGAGGCTTGTCAGAGCCATTAAGCATTATTGTTACTCTGTCTCCATTACCATTACAACATAGGTGCATCTGTTTCTGTTAGTGTGTCTGTGTACTGCATACCAGAGGATTGTGATGCACCTGAAGCAAAGCTTCACATCACTGCAACTGCAGTCCTAAATTCCCTCTCATTCAGCAAGGCAGCAGCCAGGAAAAGAACAGATAGCAAACAGATAAAAAAAAAACAAAAAAAAACTTCACAACAAGAGACAATACACTCCTCCAGCCCTCCCACCTCTCACTCAACAGGCATACAAACAAACCATTTTATGCCAAAATATCCCAAATCACAGTTCTATCCACCCCTTCCCCTTTTTACAGGGTAAAACACCAAATGTCTCTTCTTAATACACAAGCATCAGTAAACCTCGATCACAAGCCTCAACCCACAGCTTCCTGGAGATGAAAAAGACAACATATAACAGCTGCCAGACACAGCTGAATCCTCATACACCATGTCAGGCTTAATCAAACAGCACTTGAAGCTATGATTCCTGCCATTATTGATATTAACTATATTTAGACAGAATAATAATGACATTTGTACTATCTGCAAGACACAGCTGCACCCACTCACACCATATCTGTATTGATCAAACAGCACTCGTAGCTGTGATACCTGCCATAATTGATATCAACTATATTTAGACAAAATAATGATGACATTTGCACTAAGAGCTTGCTACTATTATTTAACTAGGATATACATGACATTTCTAAATCATACTTTAACTGAAGAAAGCATTAGTCTCCATGACAGTATTTTTTTTCAAAACACTCTACTGTTACATATTATATATGATGTTAATTTGTTACATTTGAGTCTGAACTCTGATGAATGGTACCTTGTCGAATTAGTTAATTATTTAAATTATTATAAGTAAAATCAATGAAAAATGACACAGTAAGTATTTATTGAGTTCAAGTAGGGGAATAGAAACGTCTATGTTTGTATTATATGTTGCTTTGTTTGGCTTATATATAATGTAAATAGTAACCCATCTTTACCTTCCTTTGTCTGTGAAGAATTATTGGACTCTCTGAACATTCTCAATAAATCATTGCTGTTTCTCTGTTGTTTAAGAATCCCTCCTTTTTTTAATAAAAAAAGATGACAAGTGATGTACCATACCAGCTGATACTTTGACAGATGTAGTTGTAAGAATTATTTTTTTGGGACAGCTATCCTGAAATCAGTTTTTTGCTTCTTCTTTCTAGCAACAGTCCAAGGATTTGTTTCTTTTATTCTTTTAAGAGTAGCGGCTATCCATTCCATTTCCTTTGGGATAGACACCATGTTGTTGTTTTTGATGACTATAGTAGCTTCTTCTAAGTCATTAAAGGTTCTCATCTCATTGGCAAAAATTATTTTTATCTTGGCTGGAAAGGCCAGCTAGTTTTATTATTGGCCAGACTGTTTTCCTTTGTTCTAGTATTCTGGAAGAATAATCATTGTCAAACCTTATCAGGCTTTGATTGTATTTTAAGGAAGATTTTCTCCAAGCAGATTTTAATATTAGTTCCTTGTCCAGAAATGAAAGAAATGTTATAACTATGGATCTGGGTGGAGTATTTGCTGTGTTAGAAGCACGTTTCCTCAGTGCTCTATGTGCCCTTTCAATTCCAAATGAAAGTCCCTCTTTCAAGTCTAAATTCAGGAATCCATGTTGTTAAGAATGAAATAATGTCTTCTCCTTCAATGTCTTCAGGCAGACCAAAGATCCTTATGTTGTCTCTCCTTTCCCTGTTTTCTAAGTCATCTATTTTGTTAAGCAGCCATGTGTTCTGTTTAAGCAGAAATTCTTTTTGGAATTCTTCCTCCTTGAGTCTCCCTTCAATGTCATTTAGAGAAGTCTCTATATTTGTTATTTTTGTATGGTGTTGCTGTAATAGTTCCTTAAGAGTATCAGTCTGTTTTTGAGAATTTAATTTGAGGTTTTCTAAGTCATTTTAAAGCCATCCATCTTCAAAGATAGTTCCTGTAAGGTAAATGTCATCAATTGCAGTACTTTTTTCAAAGCAGCATGTTGATGAGAATTCCTTGAGTTGTTCATATTCAGTGACTCAATATATCTCCAAGTTACTTGACAGGAAAATTTTTGTATATCTCCAACAAAGCTGATATTTATGTAGTTTAGTAGCTTATTGATAGCTTTCTGATGTTTTAAACTTGAAAATAATACAATTTTCCTATATTATACTAGTTTATGGAGCTCTCAAACTTCACTGCTCTCAGTGGCCATCTAGACTCTGCCCCCTAGTGTGCATTTTCTGAAGGATATCAAGTCTGAAATTCAAATAGATATGGATATTTACTTGCATCAATTGTTACTGATTTGCCAGCAATCCACACATTTTAACAGGAACAGACTAAAAATCTAAAGCCAGAATCTGAACATTCTTGAAGAATTGTACAGTTGAGAGGCATGATGTGAAAGGAGCTGACTCTAGTGCCTGTTATATTTCATAAATACAAAAAAGGCACATCCCAGGCTTTGTCTGTTATATTCTTAGTTTAGCTGACTTTTTCAGCATATTTACTGCAAATATGTTTAGAACCAGTTGAGAACAACCAAACATTTTTTTTTATTTTCTTTCATAATGGAGCATTCATAATGCAAAAAGCCATAATATAATAACTATAATAATATTATAATATAAGAATTGTTTGCCCCAGAAAGGGACATTTTGTAGCATTTAAAAATTATACAAAACAAAAGAGAAAACAATGCATTGTCAGCAGGAATTGTAAACTTGCACTCCAAGTCTTAGTTCCATCAGGCTGACATAAAAACACAACTCGAGTACAATTTATAACTGAATTCCATAACCAGATGTATTGTTGAAAGAAATATACTAGAAAAAAATAAAAATGTTTCAGAGGAAGAACCTTGTACTGACAGATTCTGCAATTAGTCATGCATGATCATTAGAATATACTAGTTTGTCAAATTGAACTGTTCTGAGTTTACATTGGGATAGGTGTTGTACATTTGAGGATTGTAAATGTAACACAGGCCTAAGTATATATTTACTAGATTTTCCTTGCATTACAGTTAAAAATCATATATATTTAACCTGATAAAGCAATATGTGTTATCACTGCAGATATGCCGTACCCAAACCTGTGTGTGTTGTTCAAGACAATGGGGCAAAAGATAGAAAGTTGTTTTTTGGGGTCCAATTTCTGTCTTCAGTCTGTAAAAAAATAATTCCTTCATCTAAAGCATGGTGAATCTAGGGGATTCAGTCATATTGACTAATGTTGCCAAAATGGGCATGGGTAGTTACCAGTGATAAGTAAGTTGAGGATGTACATCAGGGACCCATGCTAATGGTGGGAGGAGTATATGTGGCTCTACTGGTCTGTGTCTGCCTGCCATAAAGTCCAGCAGCCCTGGATCAATAAGCTACTGGCCAGCCAATGGCCAGTTGCCCAGCAAGGGTTACCTGGGATAGCTCTGTTGAGTGAAAGCTGGACATAAAATCAATCAACCTGCCAAACATGGACTAAGAATTGCTACACACAGTGCAGGTTCACTGAGAAGACAGAGTTTGTAAGTGGATAACATGATGGTATAGAGAAGGCTGGACATTCTATATATCCATGAGACAAGATGGAAGGGGAGTGCAACAAAGCCACTTGACTTGGTATCCAGAGTCCACTTCTCATGTGGAGAACAAGCTAGAAATGACATCTGAACAGTGGTGAAAGAGAGGTTTTACAAGGCAGTGAGGGATGTTGTCAGAATTAGTGACAGTCTCAAGGCAATCGCACTCCAATGTAATGGTAGGGCAGTATTCATAATCTCAGCCTATGCCCCATACCAGGGCTGTGATAGTGAAGGAAAGAGTGCAGTCATGCAGCAGTTGCAGGACCTACTAGATAAAGCAGGACAACATGAATTGGTGTTGATAACGGGTGACTTGAATGCACATATTGGGACAGACAGAACAGGATATGAGGACTTCCTGGGTCCACATGGGTGGGGCAACAAGAATAAAGTACAAGAGGTCATTCTAGACTTCTGTCTTGCAAACAGCTTGATAGTAGCCAACACATGGTTCCAAAAGTGAGACAGTCACTAGATCACATACAAGAGTGGCCAACATGCAACTCATGTGGTCTTCTTACTAGTAAGGAAATTCACTGGGGTAGACTCAATGATTGCAAAATCATTCCCAGTGAAACAGTTGGCCCACAGCATAAACCATTGCTTGCCATAATCAGCTGCAAGCAGTGTTCAGAGAAGACTCTAATTTCAGTACAGACCAGGCTAAAGACCTGGAGGTTAACTGGAGAGCAAATGCAACAGTTCAAGGAATTACCCAGGGCTCTATCACCCCAAGAAGAGGAGGAAATAGGTGGAGTTGAAGAAAAATGACAGCTCCTCAAAAGAGTATGTGTGAGGACTACAGAATGTGGCAACACCGGGTATGGAAATAAGGTACATAAGGAAAGCTGAAGGTGGAATGCAGAAGTCCAGGAAGTCATCAGATAAAAGGAGGAGTGCAGGACAAAATGGGAGACCAAAAGATGGACAAGGCTAGAAAGAATACTGACTGGCAAACAAAGAAGCTAAGAAAGTAGTTGCAATAGCAAAGAGTAGGGCATCAGAGTCATGCTACCAGCTTCTGGAAAGTGACACAGTAGGTGGCAGAAGGAAATAACAAATTGCAAGGCAAAGACAGAAAGATAAAGAAAATAGTCAGACAACCTTCATAAGGGATGCCAGCAACAACTTGCTGACCAGTCCACCGGGCATCAAAGGCAGATGGAAAAAAGTACTTCCAGCAGCGTCTAAATGAAGAAAATCCCACAGAAACTGTATTGTCCCAGACACAGCCTACAATGAGAGAAAAAGAGAAGTCTGCCATAGAAGAAGTAAAAATAATAGTAAGGAAAATAAATTTAAGGAAAGCAACAAGCTCAAAAGACGTCACAGCAGAGATTATAAAGATACTGGGGGTTATTGAGGAGAAATGGTTCCTGAGGGTACTTATAGGGGTGTGGAGAGAGAGGCCTATCCTAGATGACTGAAGAATAAGCCTATTCATGCCAGTGTACAAAAACAAAGGGGACATCCACAGCTGGGGGTAGTACAGAGATAAGAAACTCATCTCACATTGCATGAAAGTTCTGGAGATGGGAGCTGACAGATGGATATGTAGACTAGTAGAAAGTAAGAAGGAAAATGAGCAGTTCAGATTCAAATCAAGATGCAGCACACCTGACATGATGTTTGCAGTGAGACAGATAGTTCAGAAGAGAAGAGGAAAGACTCCAATGGGCCATTCCTACACTTGGAGAAAGCATATGACAAGGTCCCAAGAAAGCTGATCTGGGCAGTACTGCAGTGGTTCCAAGTCCCAGAAACAGTGGTAGAATTACTGTAGGCTATGTGCAAGGATCCAATGACTCAAGTACAAATGGTGTTCAGTCACACAGAGAGTTTTCCAGTGGGAGTGGGTGTACATCAAGCTTCAACTCTGAGTCCTCTGTTGTACATACTGGTGATGGACTACTTTAGCATACTGGTCAGAGAGGACAGATCAACAAAGTTGCTGTATGCTTACAATGTGCCATTACAGACAGACTCTGAGCAAGAACTTCAGCAAAGGATAGGGTAATGAACTGCAAAATTGAAGGCACATGGGATGAAGCTGTATACAGTTAAGAAAGTGGTAATGGCAGCAAATTGGGGGAATCAGAGAATGCTGAGAATTGAGATAGAAGGGAAGACATTGGAACAAGTTAATATCTTCATATATCTGGGAGGAGTGATTGAGGGGAAATGATGTCTGAATGAAGAGGCCAAAGCTAGAATCAGAGGGGCTGCAGCTAACTGGCATAAAGTGTCAGGTGTAGTGTGACCGAAGAATGCCAAAGAAACTGAAAAGTAACGTGTACAAAACAGTGGTGTGACCAGTATTACTGTATGGTACAGCAATCTGGACACAGTAAAGACAGAACAGATGAGGAAGCTAGAGGTGATAGAAATGAAGTGCCTGACATGGTTGGTAGGATGCACACTGTGGAACAGACAAAGAAATTAGGACATAAGATCAGAAGCCACAGTAGCTCCAGCTGCAGGCAAGATCAAAGAGAACAGATTACAGTAGTGTGGGCACGTGCAGAAAAGTAGAAGACAATCTAATGAAGAAGATTTGGGACAGATAGGAAGAAGGTAAGAGAAAACAAGGGCATTCAGCAAAGAAGCAGATGTATTCCATGACAGAAGATCTCCAATAGTCAGGCATGAACTCCGAAGAAGTCAGGAGTGTAGCATTGAACTGAGAGATGCTGTCAGTTAACACAATACCCCAACTTCATGTAGAAAATGTGAAAAAAGGGGGCTGATGATGGTGATCTAAAATGTGGGCAAAAACTGCCTATGTCATTCTTGAATTGTGAAGAGGGATCAAATGACAGACTATCTGGAGATGTTTTGAATATTGGTAAATTTTAAAACAAGACGATTTTTCTTTTTGGCAAAATTCTTCCTGAGCAGTGCAATATGGCTTACAGGAAAGCAGAAATAATTAGGCAATTTCTTTCTGGTAACAAAAGGTTAGACAGATATGAAAACCACAATTCATGGTGTATAGAAGGTGTTAGTGGTTGTAAACTATGCAATTGTTGTTCTTTATAGGTTCAGACAAAAGTACTAGGCTAGCTGCCCTCTTGGGCTATTTTAAGCCTAGCCAATTTCCCTTTTTGTGCTCAAAGTAACCTAGGACTTTTTGTTATACATTGGCCTTATCCATCCTATGGTTGATTATTATATATTGCCAATAATGCGAATAATTGGGATCATACTATAGATAATTTGAAGGGACCCATGCATGATGTAAAGCACTTAAGAGATAGATATGTCTATTAGGGCAGGGTGCAGTCCTGAGGCAAATTTTCCCTTTCATATCTACAAATCTACATTGCACTTGAAAATGGACATTGAAGTATTTTGTTTTATGTGGATTGGAAATCAGTAAATATGCACTTAAAAATGAGATTACTTCAGCCGACACTAACAGAATGTACAGTATCACCTGTTTTGTTACTTGTAGAATAGAAGGTATTATATAGTTAGTGGAATGTTCCTGAAAAGCATTTTATATTAGCCAAAGCAAATATAACAAAGATAGTAAAAAGATATATATAAAATGAGCAAAACAACTTTATTCTATAAACAATCCACAGTTTGTGCTTCCATTCCTAAAACCAATAGAATGGTCAAGCACAGAATATCCGAACATTTAAATAATTTATACTGCAAAAGAATTACTAATGCTTTGTTCTGGAATTTTAAACATGCTTTTATTAGTTCAAATTGCAAATTGACATTTGTTACACTCATTCACAGTTAGCAACGTGCATCATTTTGGTCTTCTGATAGAAAACAATTTGTTTCTTGCTTTGAAAAGAGAGTCTTGAAAAGGGTTATATTTGTTACGTTACAAGTACATCCCAGTTTAAATTAATATTGCAAAACTTTTCTCCTGTTTTTTTTTTTGTGCAGTTGGGACATTGAAAAGCATCTATACTCTCCACTTCTAAGTCACTCTGCTTAGAAACAGTTTTTACCCAATCCATATTTTCAGGGATTGCTACTGTGATTTTACCCCTGAAGCACTGTAGGGCTTCATCTGGCTGAGTAAATACTTGAGGACCATCACAGAAAGCAATCCTAAGATGCACTTGCTATAACATTGAGGTTTTGAGTCTTTTACCTCATAATATTTTCATCAGAGGGTGTCACTGCTTACACGTATCATAACCATTTGCTGTGAAAAATCATTATTGAAACATATTTTGTGTTCCAAATATTTAATGTCTTTTTTTTCCCACACAATTCTGAATACATTTTCTTTGTTAAGTGGTGCATCAAGTTTAGGTCACAGGGCTAAGGATCAATGCACACATTCCAAATGAAATTTTAATGAGGAATCCAGTCCCAACACGGCAAGAATCCATGTCTGAAAAAAAACACAGTATGTTATTTTGATCTGTGGTTTCCTGCATATCTAGTATACGAATGTTATTGCACCATCCCCAGTTTTCCCAATCGTCTATAGTATCCTGAGGTATTTGTGGAAAATCAAAAAGGAAGCTTTAGCACTCAGCTTCTCGAATTGTAGTTTTAAATCATGGATGATCTGCTTCTCTAATTTTAGTTTTTAATCAAGGGTAGTCAGCTTCTCTAATTGTAGTTTTAAATCATGGGTGGTCTGCTTTGAGGTGGCTGCACTGCTCACAACATCTGTTGCTGTATTCTTGACCACCTGCACTTGCAAGTTTAAAAATGATCGAAAAGTGTTACCGAAATCATTAGTTGCTTCATCGAGGTATTAAGTGCTACAGGTCTGTGAAGGATAATGTCTCTCCAGATATTGTCAATAATTGATCATCACTGATCAGGTTTGGACATGGGCTGAGACTCCTTTTTTCTGCCATGGCACTAGCAGTTTCTTCCCATTTGAATGGGCTGCCAATACTTTTCAAGGTTCATTTTTGCTTTTGGTAGTTTTTTTTTTTCTTTTTTTTTTTGTAACACAGATTACTCAGAAGGCACATTAATGTGATTAATTAAGAAAATCATGTCTCTTTTTGCTGGTTCTAGGTGAAGTTCACAAAGTTCTTTAGCCCTAAAGCTGCAATTTTGAATTGCACACGCAATGTCACTGTAGAGGAAGTCCTTTGAATTACTATTGCTTTATATACATATACCCTGGTACACAGAAAAGCCTATTTTTATGTCTTTATACATTTATAAAATGCAATACCAATGCAAAGGTGCTATAACTAGAGTACTTAGAATTGAATAACAGTAGATTGTAAGTTTCAGTGTTCTTTTAGACCAGGTGTTAATGACCTTATGTAATTTTATTGACATTTTTTCAGTTATAGATCTTTTTCAACTTTTGATATGCTTTATTTATTTATTTTAATTGTTTTTGTAAAGCTTGCACTTTATATTGATATTTTTGCACTACATTGTTTGCTATTGTTTAACTATATTTACAAATACTTTTTAATGCAAGTATGTTCTATGAAGATATTCACATGGCTCTTTGTCTAACAGTGGAGATATAGGATTTTGTTTGTTTACTAGTTACACATCACTGAACTTGTTCCCTCATCAGATTGTTTGGGTTCTAAAGTTTATCACATACTATATAGAAATTTTATGGTGAGTTTATTACCATTTACTTTGCTTTGTTGCTCTCTAGGTTTTATGATGTCATCGTATGAGACAGTTCTCCTATAAATACAAGGTATTCAACACATTTTATTTACTTGTTAATGAAAAAGATTTGATTAGCTTCAAAACTGGTTTAAAGACATTGTTCCTATATTATGTAATGGATTAAAAGGATTTGAACTGCCTTATTTGCAGTTTATTCCTGATTTTGCTGAACATGTCGGTGTTTTTTGGGTTTTTTTGGGCTTGTGCACATTTAATGGCTTTGGTTCTCAAACTGTACAACCTTGTATGTATGTGTATAGTTAAAATTACCACTGAGATGTACTGAAACCCTGAATGTAAAATGGCAATCAGAGATGTGGTTTGTAAGTGAGTATCATATTGTGAGTTTCAGAAAGCTTTATTTAGAACTCTGAAAGACAGACTTAAAGATGACCTTTATATAGAATGGTATCAAATGGAAGTTTTGTGTGTACTTTGTTTTCAGTCTGGCATGATTCATTATACTCAATCTCCCTTGCACATACATATGACTTCTGCTCAGGTGTCGACCACAGTACGTATAGTATTTGTGCATATGGGTATAATGGCAACTCACTTCAGCAGTTGAAGCACATCATGAGAAGCAGCCCAATGACAGAGGAGTTTTTCTTTTTGGTCAAAATTAGTCTGAATTTCCTTATTGCAGAACCGAACAGCTGGGTAACTACAGCAGAGCTAGTAAGAGAGATGGCTAGAAAGGTGCTTGGTGTGACATCTGGAAAGAGGAAGGAGGACAAGGAGACCTGGTGGTGGAATAAAGAAGTACAGGAGAGTATACAGAGAAAGAGGTTGGTGAAGAAGAAGTGGGATTGTCAAAGAGATGAAGAAAGTAGACAAGAGTATAAGGAGATGAGGTGCTCTGAGAGTGTTGATGGAAAAGTACAGAGAAGGTCAGAAGGCTATGGATAAGGCGTATGAAGTGTTGTATAAAAGGTTGGACACGAAGGAGGGAGAAAAGGACCTGTACCAATTGACTAGACCAGGGACTGAGCAAGTAAAGATGTGCAGCAGGTAAGGGTGATAAAAGATAATGAGGGAAACGTACTCACAAGCAAGGAGAGTGTGTTGAGCAGATGGAAAGAGTACTTTGAGGGGTTGATGAATGAAGAGAATGAGAGGGAGAGAAGGTTGGATGATTAATGGATAGTGAATCATGAAGTGCAGTGGATTAGCAAGAAGGAAGTAAGGATAGCTATGAAGATGATGAAGAACGGAAAGGCTGTTGGTCCAGATGACATACCTGTGGAAGCATGGAGGTGTTTAGGTGAAATGGCAGTGGAGTTTTTAACTAGATTGTTTAATGAAATCTTGGAAAGTGAGAGGATGCCTGAGGAATGGAGAAAAAGTGTTTTGGTACCGATTTTTAAGAATAAGGGTGATGTGCAGAGCTGTAGTAACTACAGAGGGATTAAACTGATCAGTCATAGCATGAAGTTATGGGAAAGAGTAGTGGAAGCTAGGTTAAGAAGGGAGGTGATGATTAGTGATCAGCAGTATGGTTTCATGCCAGGAAAGAGCACTACAGATGTGATGTTTGCTCTGAGAGTGTTGATGGAAAAGTACAGAGAAGGTCAGAAGGAGTTGCATTGTGTCTTTGTGGATTTAGAAAAAGCATATGACAGGGTGCCTAGAGAGGAGTTGTGGTATTGTATGAGGAAGTTGGGAGTGTCAGAGAAGTATGTAAGAGTGGTACAGGATATGTACGAGAGTAGTGTGACAGCAGTGAGGTCTGCGGTGGGAGTGATGGGTGCATTTAAGGTGGAGGTGGGATTACATCAAGGGCCAGCTCTGAGCCCTTTCTTATTTGCAATGATGATGGACAGGTTGACAGATGAGATCTGACAGGAGTCCCCGTAGACTATGATGTTTCCAGATGACATTGTGATCTCTAGTGAGAGTAGGGAACAGGTGGAGGAGACCCTGGAGAGGTGGAGATATGCTCTAGAGAGAAGAGGAATGAAGGTCAGCAGGACTAAGACAGAATATTTGTGTGTGAATGAGAGGGAGGACAGAGGAATGGTGAGGATGCAGGGAGTAGAGGTGGTGAAGGTGAATGAGTTTAAGTACTTGGGATCAACAGCTCAGAGTAATGGTGAGTGTGGAAGAGAGGTGAAGAAGAGAGTACAGGCAGGATGGAGTGGGTGGAGAAGAGTGCCAGGAGTGATTTGTGACAGACGAGTATCAGTAAGAGTGGAAGGGAAGGTCTACAAGAGGGTAGTGAGACCAGCTATGTTATACGGGTTGGAGACAGTGGCACTGACAAAAAGGCAGGAGTCAGAGCTTGACGTGGCAGAGATGAAGATGTTAAGATTTGCACTGGATGTGATAAGGATGGACAGGATTAGGAATAAGTATATTAGAGGGTCAGTCCAGGTTGGAAGGTTTGGAGACAAAGCCAGAGAGGAAAGATTACGTTGGTTTGACATGTGCTGAGGAGGGATGCAGAGTATATTGGGAAAAAGATGGTAAAGATGAAGCTGCCAGGTAACAGGAAAAGAGGAAGGCCTAAGATAAGGTTTATGGATGTGGTGAGAGAAGACATGCAGGTGGTTGGTGTGACATAGCAAGATGCAGAGGACAGGAAAAAATGGAAACAGTTGATCTGCTGTGGCGACCCCTAATGGGAGCAGCCGAAAGAAGAAGAAGAAAAAGAATGGTGGCCAAAGGTGAACTTGATATCTGTATATATACCTTTGGTCACGACTCTGCACTACAGAAATTCATTTCAGCTTCATACTGATCTTGACCAAAAAAACACTATGTGTACTTATTAAGAAGAAATGATAAGATGGTGGTGGTGCTGCATTTTAGACATAGCCACATATGTTAATATGTTAAACACAGTCTAGTATGGTGTATAGCAATAGCTTCCACGGACATCTGCTCAGGGTGGGAAATAAGGCACACATTTACATTATATCTTTACTGAATTGTCATTAAGGAAAAAAAATCATATAAAAGCAAACTCGCATACAATTTAACTGAATGAAATAAACTGGTCGAAATTAAAGATCTCCGGCACCCTTATCTGCCAATGTTTCACAACTGTGGAAGAAAACAACAGCTCATAAACTTTAAATTGATCCTGTCTCACAAATGAATGTTATATCTTCAGTGGCTTCTTAAAGAAAAAGTTATCTTGGGAGTTGCAGATAGGTTCATAGATAAGTAGTAAGATAGTTGCCTTTATGGGCCATTTTAAGCATAGACAATTTCCCTTTTAGTGCTCAAAATAATCTATCAAATTTTGTTAGAGATTGGCATTACCCATTGCATGGTTTATAATTATATTTTATCCCTAATGAGAGTAAACTGGATCATACTATAAATAATTTGAGGGGACCCACACATAGGCTAACACCCCAGTCCATTAGTAGTTGAGGGAGAAATCCAGGGGTAAATATTCTGTTTTCTATCCATAAATCCAAGTTGTACTTGAATATGAACAGGGATGGACTTTGTTTAATGTAGCTGGGGAGTCTGATTCAGAACAGCAGTATATGTGAGATGGGTCTACTTCAGTAGACCAACTTATCTAAACACTGAAGCGCATATAATCGAGATGACAACTCAGCACATGCCATGGTACGAAACGGTCAGAAGACCATAATTTTAACATGGGAAAAGAATTGGTTGGCCAACATGGTGACCTTTTCCCTTTTCCACACTGCAGTGTAATCTCAGAGTTGGTATATTTAAGTAGAGGGGTGTGGGGGGTGAATCCCCCCACCTGAATGGGTTTAATTTAATGTGGTTTGTTTTCATGGTATTGGTGGATGACTGAGTGTTTTCCCTGTGTAAGTTTATGATGTTTTGATCTTTTGGTATCATAGTGTGTTCGTTCTTTTGTCTGAGTTATATGCACTTCAATGTTTAGGTAAGTCAATCCACTGAAGTAGATCCAAGTGAGATATATCTATCCCTCCAAACCATTCCATTGATGCTGCAGAAGAGGTTTAGATACTTGCTGATATGCAGTAAATTTATCAGTAGTTGGTTAGAGGATACCTTGGATGTCAGAAACGTCACCTCTTAGCAGTCTGTAGGATACAGAGGATAATGACAGGGATTTGAGTCAGTCTATGTTCTACTTGTTGTTTAGGCCTTGTATTCTTTTAGTAAGGTATTTCTGTGGGCATTCCAGTTAGTGTATGTATCTGAACAGATAAATGCCAAAGGGGCATTATATTCAATGACTGGCTTAACAAAGGGTGTAGTTCAACAGAGTTAACAAATTATAGACCTATTGTGATCCAATCACCTCTCTCGAAAATCTAAAATCCTTGAGAAATATATTCACTTTCAGCTTATGAACCATATAACCAAATATAACTTCTTCTCCAACGGCCATCATGGTTTCAGGCCCATCTACAACATTACTACTACTGTCCTCCTCAACTTCATTAACCTAGTAAACCAATATAGAAATAAGGGCAACCTTGTTTCTTCACTTTTCCTTGACCTTTCCAAAGCACTTGACACAATATTCCACCACATGCTTCTCTCTGAACTTTCAGCACTAGGTCTAATTTATCCCTCCCTCTACTGGTTTCACATTTGTTTATGCAATTGTCAGCAGGCATCTAAATGGCAACAAAACCTTTCAGCATTTCAACCAGTCTCCATTGATGTTCCCCAGTTTTCAGTGCTCAGATCCCTACTATTTAATATTTTCAGAAATAAAGTTCATAATGCTATAACAATTGCCACTCTTATACAATATGGCAATTATTCAGCCTTTATCTACTCAGCCTCATCCATAATTAAATTAAAAGAAATCACTAAAAAATCTTTCCCTGACATTGCAATATGGCTGTAAAATTCTAACTTGCTGCTCTTGCTACTTAATGCCAAAAAAAAAAAAAAAAAAATTATGCTCTTCACTCCAAAACAACACCTTAACCAGAGTGATGCATTTCATATTACTTCAAGTAATAACACAAAAATAAAAACTATAAGCCAAACAGAACTCTCAGAGTACTAACAGATGACAACCTCACATTTGATCAGCACATACGTCATTCCCTCAAGAAAACTCACCAAAAGCTTGTCTGTCTCAATAGGGTCAAACCTACCTGACAGATCAAGCAAGGACTATCTTAGCAGCAACATACGTCTTTCCCTCTATATTATATACATCCGCTAGTCTTACAAATATCAACACCATGTATAAAACTAAACTAGCCTCCTGCTATTTCAAAATAGCAAAACTTGCAACCAACCAGTCACCCTCATGAAACAGATCACTGCCTTGCATAAAAACAATAAAACTGGCTTGAACTCCCAAACCAGTTGCCACACTCATAACTAATTATTGCTTGCAGCCTATTGTACTCTCCAGACAAATGCTCAGCATTACAAAATAATCTGCAGTACTATTCATCAACTAGAGACCCTCGCTCTAGCAATAAATGTTTACTATGCATCAATAAGGCATTCAACACTGCAGTAGACTCTCTACTCTCATTATTTGAAAAAAATCTGGAATGAAATCACTACACAATTAAAACAGGTAGAAACATTAAATAGTTTCAAAACTTTGCTTAAACAGCAACTATGCCAAAGATGGCTCTGATCTTCCTGCTCAACTGGCTTGTTTTACTCAGACTGCTTTTCTTCAACTCTTACAGCCACTTATTTCATAAATTGTTACCTTTCCTCCTTCTCTCACACCCACCACCAACTACAATTCCTCCTCTGTCCATTTATCTTCCAGCTCATTTCCATAACTCCTTTCATTTCTCTATCAGTTTTAAGCTACATTTTACTTGTCTGTCTGTAATTTATTATTAAACCCAAAAATACGCAGTTTGATCTTTTCCTTGCAGCCATCAACTGTTATTGTATGTGATTTCTCTGCTCAATAGTTAGACAATTTATGTTAATTTCTCTCTTGTTTTTTTTTAGTTGAAATGCTATGTTCATGTAAGAAATATTTAAACATATTTAAGAAACGTAAATATGATGAGGTATGTGTGTTTTACTTTCCAATAATAAATGTTATAATAATATTAAATGTTATAAATGTAATAAGGTCCGGTGGAGGATTTCCAATTTTTGGAATATAAATGGCAATTAAAAACTAGAGCCATCTAGTTTCCCAGTAAAAATTAATATATTTCCATTTTGAGTGTATTGAAATTAAAGGCAGCTATGTATATTTGAACTTATTTTTATTAGTCATGTTTTTATAAAATGCATTAGTATAAGTAGAATTTTTATATTATAGTTGTATATGTGAGTATATATTTGAGTAGGGAAATGGACTGTTGCTTTAATAATCAATGGTGTGTTTTAAATGGGCATTTATTAAGGCTGTTTTGTATGTATATAAGCTTGTAGAGGGACATGGTATTTTATTTTGAAGAAGTCCTGTGTACTGAGTGGGCGAAAATGCTAAATAAACTGGTTTCCTTTGGGTTCATTGCTTCACCATCCGAATGAAAAGGGATCATTTTCAATTACCAGATAAACACATATAATAAAATGTTAGATAACTATTACTGATGATTTAAATTCTTTGCATTGTCAGAGACAAGCAATAATTATTTCATAAGTTCTTTATTTTTATAATTGTAATTTAATCTTCTGAGGTCCATACAAACTAAATTTTTGAGATAATGTCTGTCTGTGTAATTTTTTTACATGAATTGTGTGATATTAGAATGCATTTATATCCTGTGATAGAAAAAATATTCTACATGCTCTGTCTTTAACTATAGCTGAAGGTGATAAAAATATTTTTTATTGAGATTAAGTCCGACTGAGTAGGAGCCCATTTTCAGTGGAGGCCCAGGAACAAGCTCCAAAGTATTATACAAAAATTTAAGAACAATATAATTTTACAGGCCTGGAGAGAAAAGCTCCAAAGTATTACAAAAAAATTTTAAAAACAATATAATTTTACAATCTTCAAACATAATACAAAAAAATACAGGTTAAATAATTATAACAAATTAGGCCTAACATGAAAACACTGGTTAAGAATATGTTCATGTTATATGACAATAATATAATATTTAGAGACATTTTCATCAGTTTATAGGGAAATTAAAGGTACGTTAATATAATACAAATAGGAATTGCAATATGAAGTGAAAGACAAGCAAGCTTTTAGTATAGTTAGAGATAAAGCCAGGGGAGAAAACTGATGGAAGCAAGGAAGTGAGTGAAGAAAGGAGAGTAAAGAGGTGTATGGTATGAAGGGTCTAAATTAGAAGACTGAAGATGTGTTCTTTTGAATGTGTCTTGGTCGAACATAAAAGGCTGAAAATGCAAAATATCAAAGTGGCTGTTAAGCAAATTCTTTCCCTGGGAAAGAATTTGCTTGGCCGCTTCAGTACTTTGCCATTTTTGGCACTGTAGTGCGGTCTCAGAGTTGATATATTTATGTAGGGGGTGGGGGGGGGGCAAAGCCCCCCACTTAATGTAATGTTTGAAATTGTTTTTCTATTTTTTTTTTATTTTTTTGTTGGAACAGCAATTTTTTTTTCCCTTGGAAAAAAATTGCTGTTCTGACACTTTGACATTGTAAGCTTTCACATACATAGGGCTGATGTATCAACATTCTCTTTTTTAAGCATTTAGTGATCCAATATAGACCCATAATGAATAGGTGCTTATTCACATTTAAGGATGCAGTTTCTCAAGTACTGAGCAAGAACAGATTCAGATCTTGACTGAGAAGTCTTTCAGATTGGCTTTGAAAGATGGGAGAGAGGGTATTGACCTGACTGATACACCTTAGGAGTTCCAGGCATTATGCTTGGCAGATTTGATAGGTATGAGATCATTCAAGAATTTTTGGTCATTGGGTTGTAAAGACTGAATGGGGGCATAGCTATGTAGAATTATAAATTAGTTCTGAAGAAGCAGATGGATGCATGCTAATTTTATAGGTGGTAAGTCTATACATTAGTTGATGTGGTAGTTCTAACCAATTTAGGCTTTTTAGTGCTACCCAGTGGTAGGTTCTGAAATGGGTATTTTTTGCAAATTTAGCAACTTTCTTTTAACATCATTCAAGTTTTGATTTTTGTGATGCCTGGAGTATAGTAAGGATGAGAGCTCCATAAGGAAGTGTGGAGAGGTGATAAGTAGTGCCAAGAATGTTCCCAAATAATATAGATGTACATTTCACCTATTATCTAAGGAAAATCAGAACATGTACTCTTGTTGTTGCCTTTGTGTCAAAAAAGGACCTGAATTCACTTCAATATACCATAAACACAATTTGCTATTTCATTACCCAAACAATTAGAAGTTAATATCAATGTTCATACTAACAAAAAAAAAAAAAAAAACAGTCCAAGAAAGATCTAAGAACTTGCTTGTCTCTCTCTAGTTTAAACTGTCAAGTTGAAATAATTGATTAACTAGTAGGCAGGTGTATGTCAATAGAAATTAGCTACAAATTCAGAACACACTATAAGAATGCATCCTTTCTTTTCACTCCTATACCAAAAAGTATTGAACTAAACAGTATTTTTCAACAGTTAACCATAAAATCTAGGAACCCAACACACCTATCCTTTGAGGCAGAACTAATCACCAAAACATTCAAGAGCAAAATTTAAAGCCCACATAAAGGAAACCTCAAAATCGATGACAACTGCATTAAATAAAAGTACCCACATAGGCATACATCTCAATTGTCCAGATTCTCGCAGAATATCCTGATTTTTGCCTTTTATTTTTCGTCAGTTCATCAGAAAATGTGTGGTTTTCTAGCAAATCAATGGGGATTGAAGTCACTAAATGATACTAAGTAATGACAGTTTGAGTTTCAGGCTTCATATTGTTCAGAAAATATATAACCATGCCAAATCTATAATTCTATCAACTATTGGAGCAATACTGAAATTCTGTCCTTATTTCTGGGCCTTTGTCCTCCCATTTTTTCTGGCTTTCTCTAGATTTTTTCTGCTGTGAGGTTGAGAGGTATGCACACAGGCACCATAATACCTTGCCCCACATCACTAAGAAACTTAACCATTATTACTACAACAATCAAAGCACAATAGTTTCACTAAATACCATGACATGATAGTAGCCTAAAGGCTCCCTAACTTGCTTTGCTCATTGTACACTATTTTCTTCTTAACTAATCACTTCATTCTTGCATTATACTCCCAATGACTTTACCTTCCTTGAGCAATACTCAAAAGTACAATACTCAAAAGTAAGTAAAGTCTGATTTCTAGCAAGTCAAATTGAAAACTGCAAGATTTCTAAAACATTTTGCAATGGGGTTTCACCTCTACACTACCATAGCAGGTATGTGCCCCCTCATTCATTAACTCCTACACTGCTCATTTTCAGACAAATGTGAATTCACCAAGACATCACAAAAAAGATACTAATGTACAATCCTGCTTTCACTTTACTGATCATGCTTTTGTGGTTTTATTTTTATTGTACCACATTTCTGCCTGGGTCCTCTTTGATTGCTTACAGTCTTCATGAAAGAAGATAATGAACGTCAAACACCTCAGAAGTGAGCTTTAGATTACTGCAAAAGAAACAGTGTATCTGTGACAAATTTCTGACCGCCTTCTCAACCTTTTCAAAAAAAATCTAGTTCAACTACAAAGTTTGGTTGGAATTAATGTTTCTTTTGTTCATCAGGTAAGCCTGCTGGACACAATCATTCCTTTTCAGCA
The DNA here is from genome assembly GCF_019279795.1 of Protopterus annectens. Classification (NCBI taxonomy): domain Eukaryota; kingdom Metazoa; phylum Chordata; order Ceratodontiformes; family Protopteridae; genus Protopterus; species Protopterus annectens. The sequence goes on from NC_056748.1 coordinate 679,361,143, forward strand.
GCATCTCTAAAGCACTGTCTGGTTAACTGACTTCTTCAGAATCACACATCAGGTAAACAAACTTGAGTATATCAAATCCTGCACCTTAGCCTACAGGAGTTCAGTTGTATCAGCACAGAACACTAATCATGTGTGTTAACAGCCAGGCAAACTCAGTGTAAATAATGGTAAATAATGGTACCCTTCATTTAAAACGCTCATTTTCATGCAGCTTACTCTCTTTCTTTCTTCCACAGCATATTTTATTTCCACATGGGTGGCTTCCTTTAGAAACAAAAATTTTCTACAGAAATAGCCATGAAAATGAATGTAAGAGATATACATGAATAACAATGGAATATGGCTTTCTGCAAATTCTTATAAGTTCACTAACTTTGTGACTGCCATAACTGCTCTACAAAGATACTACTTACTTTTGATACTGGTCTATTCTATAGCTTTAATCTTTTCCTGGGACTGCTGTTACTGGGACATACCCTCCATAGTTTGTTCAATAAGTGGGCTGGACCCCAAATATGCAGATGGAATGCGACCCTTGATTATTTTGTAACTGGTGACTGGAGTGGGCAGGTTGGGATGGCAAGTCATTGTCCAGTTTGTGGTAATAGTCAATATTCAGGGGCATGCTGGTTTATGAGAAATGAGTGTAGGATTGGAATGGGACACAGTAAGGGGAATATCAACCCCCCCCACCCACACACACACACACAAACATGCACACACGTGCACGTGCACACACACACACACACACACACACACACACAGACATCTTTTTAGATGAGTGTGTGTGCAAAGACAAAGGATGATAGGGATATATACTGTTGAAAGCATCAAGCATCTCAAGCAACTGCAAATGCATTTTTTGCTAACTTCTAAACTTTGGGATAACTCTTTTCACAGAAGCAATCCTGATCATGTCAGCATTTAAATAAAAGAAAGTGATCACATTCTCCAAGGAAGTCTACAATGGTTCTTAAGAATTTCCTTTGTGACACATGTAGGATTCAAACATAAAAACTCAGAAACCTGTTCACAACAGCTTATTGCCTGTACAATTTAAAACAACTAGCTTTATTAGAATGAATGAATAGAATCAACAGTTTGCACACTCCGTTAAAAGAGGCAGGGTTCTAGGATTCTAAAACTCTACAAACACTGAAGAAAACGGCACTTCATTTTGGTCTGACAGTGCATTATTTTGGAATCCTGAGTGTTAAATGTTCAAAATTCTTTAAACATTCAAGTTTGCATGCATTTCCAAATGAGATGATAATGGAAATAAATACATGCAGATATCTACATACTTGAAATGATACCACACATGAACAGTACAAGTGTTTAACATGTTTTGTTTCTTACTTAAGAGATTGTGACTGTGAGAAACCTAGCAAACTAAATTGATTAGCATAAATAAAATGGTCAAGTATGAGCTACCTATCACAGATGCACGACCAGAGGCTGCGGGTTCCAAAAATAAACTGTGAATCAAACAAAATTAACAGTGAATTTTAAAGTTTCCTCTTAGACGTTTGAAAGCATTCCCCTCTCAGAGGTGGTTACCACTGTATCCACACCTGCTGTTTATCTGTATGTGCTAATGTAGAGATAACTGTACCTCGGAGTACATATTCCTCCAGATTTGCAGTTGTTCTATTGCTCTGTGTATCAAAATTAGGATTCATGCAATATCAGCAAACAGCTGAAAAATATCTCCTGAGGAAAAAAAATATGCACATCACTACATAAACTGGTAAGCAAAACTCAAACCAAGATCAAAAAATGGAAATTAAATTTTCATTGAGCAGAAAAAGCATTTGTACTTTAATAGAAATGCAGAAGAAAGTGCAGCTCTGTCAATCATATGACATCTCGTACAAGGACTCTAAACCAACCACTACAGCAATATATCTTACATGCTAAAATGTTCTGTTTTATGAACCAAGAGAACTATGCAATTAAGAGACCAATTTCAACAGCAGTATCTTGCAAACAATTTTCTGTGTAGTTTAAGCATTTAATATTGTTGGAAAAGCAGCCATAACTGTAACTTTGAAGAAGTATAAGCTACTAACCAAGTTTCAAAAACTGAACAGCCATAACCTGAAATGGATGGAGGCCTGTTTCCCCAATGATAGATGAAATCTTGCAATCATATTTAAGTGCATACTCCCAGCAATACTTTGATAAATGTACTCACGGTAGTGCTTGAAAATGGAAAAGAGTGTAGCTGTTGATTTTCCTAACAATGCAGAGGTTTACAAATCTTACTTGTTTTTTTTTTCATCTACAACCATATACAATTATAGCATTTAATGAGTTTATTTTTGTAACAAGATATCCAAAAACTATCATTGTAGATGGAACAGTGATTCTATGGGTTTCAATTTCTCAGAAATTGCACTAGATGATCAGCTTGAAAATATCATTGTGAACACAATGGTATAAGGCGAGTAACAAATTAATAAATGCATACATATAAATGAACAAATACAAGAAGAAAAAAATTAATAATAGTCATAATAATAATAAAACATTTGATATGATGCAAAGGGAAACACAAGAGAGTTGTGACACTGATAAGTATATAATCTTAGTCTAAGCTTGCAAACTTGTTCTGAGTAAAACCTGCTTGACAATGTCAAAAAAAGTGGAAGTGAAGGAAGAAAGGTAAAGAAATGTTGTTATATTTAATGTTTCTTTGATGTGGAATATAGCTCCCCCTGGGTTTGCCTTCGGGATTGACAGACATAAAGGCTGAAGGCCTGCATATACCCAAAACTCTGTCAAGAATATTTTACAAAGTAGAATAGTGCCATATTAGTGAGAAACCGTACAGCTGTGGTAGATTCAGATGATGGTGTTTTATTTGCAGGGACCTTCCCAGTTGTTTCTTGTGACCAAAACAAACAAAAAAAAAAAAAGATGTGGGTGACTACTTGATAAAATAATGTAGAGTTAGTGATATATGGGAGCCTGCAAAGTTAAAAAAGAAAGGTTACTGAAAAAGTTGACTTAGAATGCTATAAGAGAAAGGTTAGTTTGTTTTTCCTTATGTTGCTTTCTTGTATTTTGTATTGTTTCATTTCTTTCTTCTATTTGCATATTCTGGTGTATTTTCATTGTACTATGTTTTAATTGTATTCTGGTTTCTACTGCATATATAAGCTAGGAAAGAAACCAAAACTGTTTCTGTTGTGGGTCTCACAGAAATACAACAGCACACTTAAGATTAATCACATGTAAAATGAGGGAGGAGTTATGAACTAACCCTTGTATTTAGGAGGGAAAAAAAGGCTTTATTGGAGCATCTCACTCAGACTCTGTTATAGACTGCTGTGAAGGAAAGGTTAGTGTTTTTGCCCTATATTTCTTTATTGTATTTATTACAGTTGTATCGCTTTCTTCTATTTTGCCTACTGCAGTGTATTTTTATTATGCTGTCTTTTAATTGCTTTGTTTTCTATTGCATATTAAAACTAAGAAACAAACCAAAGCTGTGTCTTTTGTGAGTCATACAGGCATCAGATTTTTCCCCACCCTTCTACCATGTTGTTACCTTGATGTTGCTGTAATCTTAAACTCACTCACTCTCTAGTTGCCCTCCCCTATGGTAAACTGACTACATAATTCCCTTCCTCTCACCTTTCATTGGTTATTGTCACTAAGCACAATGTTAATATTTTGGGAACTCCTTAAGCTATTTAAAAATGTATTTGCCCTCCTACTGTATTCCACAGAACCAGAATACTGACTGCCCATCTCTTTTAAAATTAGAGGCTCTTTCCTTAGACTACTATAGCTCAAGCTACCAGCTCTTTCATGGTCTATGTTCGGCTACTGAATTAAAAAAAAAAAAAAGTGAACTGTGAAACAAAAAAAGAAATCAATGAATGGGACAATCGGCAAACTAAAAAAAAAAATAATTGAAAAAGACAACATCAAATGGCCATAGCTGGCCAAAATCACACACACAACCACACAAGGTGGTGGCAGCGCCCCCTCACCCCTGCTAACTATATATACTAACTCTGATATTGCACTGCAGTGAGGAAATGGGAAAATTTAAAAGGTTTCCCTTCATTTACCTTAAGTATCACATTACTTCCTGGTTGCTGGTGAACTATGGCCATTCAATGTAGATTTTTTTCAATGCAGCTTTAGTTTGTTGACTGTCCTATTCACTCTTTTCTATTTGGTGTTTCAATGTTCACTGCTTTTCAAATTTGGTAGCCGAATATAATCCCACTCTTTCACACCTAACTGCTTAGTACACCCTGCAACCCTTGAGAAATTATCCCATTTTCTCTATCTTAGTTTTAAAATCTGCAACATCTGATCAAAGACCACCAATATCTAAAAAGTAACTCAGGCAAATTCCAAGGCTGAAGATAAACAACTCATCAAGCAAACTACAAAACTTTAATACATAAAAAGACAAAAACAATAAAACCAGTAACAATAAATTGGTAATTGGTTTCACAGTCATAAGACCGCTTCTTCAGACCTAATAATGTGTTGCATCTGCAACTATTTAAGCACAAAATAACCAATCACCTCATGCCAATTAATCAATCTACAACCTCCAAACAACCTAAAATGTACATCAAATATGAAAACACATACAATTATAAAAATTTAAATATACATAAATTTAAATATTCCTAAAAATTCCATACATAAAATTCATAGTAGTAAAAAACATTTTAGTATTAGATTTATTTTTTGTATAAACATTAGATCAGTATAAGAGTAGATGAGTTCTCAATATGGGTTTGAAGGAAACATGCTCATTCAAAGACCACCAATCATTAGAGATCCCACAATCTACATCTCTATAGACCTTAGTGCTTCTCTTTTGCTCTTGGTGAGAGAAAGAGCACAGGGACATTGTTTCATGGATAATGCTAATACCAGGAAGCCTGCTAACTACTTCAGAGGTGCCAGTTTTGAAATGTGTCTTGTTTTTGCTCCTAATAAGAAAAGGAGCAGAAGACCATCGATTTCTGACTTTCTCTGATTGGACAGTGAGTGTCTGTATCGGACCTTCCTAATTGATCTGGTTGCTATTTGAGGCATCTACCAGGAAAAGGCTAGATGTCTACAGACTCTGCATTATCTGTGATGAGACTGCTGCTTACCAAAGAGCCTGTTGCTTGCTTCTCATCTTGGGATTAATGCTACTGTTATTCTTCAGGTGAGAGAAGATGCAAAGGGGCATCCAGAGTGTAAAACTGTGGTAGGACCAGCACTAGCAGTAGCCAGCTGGTGGCCATTTAGGTGAAACCCCACTATTCATCAGTCTTGACAAAGCTATTATTTTTTTTAATGAGTACTGCTTGATTAGCTACTTCTTACCTAACTTGAGAGCATCTCCCTAAATACTTCATCCATTAATTGTCAGGGTCAGCTGTAGTAGTTTCCCTGAAGTGTTTGGTAGTGCCCTGTATAGACACAGGCAATTAAGCTGACATATTTTCTGTAAAAGTACCCCTGGAGTTTCACCAATGTCTAGTTACAAGCAAATCAGTTAGTTTGCACAATATCAAGCATTGCCTCCAGAGTTTTAAACCAGATATTCCTGACTGCCCTCTATATTCTCAAAACAGCCAACTAATAAATAAAAATAGGCATGTTAGCATGGATATAGACTTTTCCACTAAATCCACTGCTGACTTCATATATATGGGCACCCTGAGGTGATGTAGAAATTAACTCATCTTCATTGACAACCAGCTAATTCTCAAACAAATGGATATGGTATGTGAAATATGTATTTATACAATATCACTGGAGGCAAATAGCTAATCAAAACACTTCTAATGTAAATCAGATTGTCAGAAGTACACACGTCACCCATCACATATAGCATAATCCACACACATAGTCCCATGTATGCTGAGGAACTTAAATGTAACCTTGCTAAACCCCTCAAAACTCCCTAGACAAAGCACATATAACAAATGTCCACAGCAGACCCAAAATGCAATCTTTTAAAATAACTCCTACACCAACATATATAGCCACATCTCATGGAGTCTTTACTTCTAAGCCTTTATGGAAAGCCAGATGTGCAAACATTCTGGTCACTGGAGAATCCATTGTGAGACACTGTTGTCCTACCAAGCTGAGTAAGGCAAAATTCATATTATGCACAGACTCAGGCCAGTAGACAACAAATATGAGTATGAATCAGTCATAGTCTATGTTGGTGTAAGTGACCTGAGGCATACCACCCTAGACTACTTGAAGAGATACAACATGGACCTCTCCAAATATCTGTCACAGCCTGGGTATAAGCACAGTATGGTGCAGGTTTCTACCTTCAAGAAGGATGATATCACAGTATGAACAGAATATGACTGGCTTTCATAACTGTCTTAGTTTCTGGTATCATTCTAAAGGGTTCACTATATGTCAGCATGGAGATCGTAAACAGACCGCAATGTGTTACAAGGGATGGTCTGCACCTCTCCCATTTAAGCTTTCAAATACTGGCTAAAATACTGTCCTCCCCCCAAAGTGCCTTTTTTTAGACAATACCAACTTGACCATCCTTCTGACATAAAAATCAAAACCAAAGAAAATCTAAAGGCAAACTGTTCAGTGCTAGGAGTCTCAACAAGAAACTTCACTCCCTACAAACTTTCCTCACCCTAGAGAATGCTGATGTCTGTGCAGTGACTGAAGCATGGTTTAAAGCCATGGAGAGCACCCCTGCAAAGCAAGGCTGCCTTTTTACATTTACACCATAAATATATCTCAAGGGTGTTCAAACAGGATGATGCACTTGAGTTTTTCCACATTCAGATCACCACAGGTAAGTTCCATACCACTTTCTTGGAAGCTATAGGTCCACCTCTAGATTGAGGAAACCCATAACATGTACTTAAGCTTAATGGAGACACTCACCATACAACCTAATATCATAACCATTGCTGACCTTAATTAGTCCAGTATTACATGGGAATCATATACATCAAATGTGCAGGCACAGAGATTCCTGGACTTTGTAAACACAAACTCGTTTTGACAAGACTGTCAATGCATTAACCAGGGGTAAATGTACTTGATCTGTTCCTCACTATTGTAGGATAGCACTACATACTCCCATCATGCAGTGTCCTCTCTGGTAAGGTCAGATCCCAGACTGTCTCTTTTGAAAAATAAAACCCAGAATCCCAGCTATGAATGGACTGTTCAGGAATTACATTAAAGTAGGTTCCTACTAATAATCAGTAATAATAATTTCAAGCCCCCTAAACACTGAGAACATTGCTGTCCATGATAAACTCTTCACAGAAACACTATGCAAGCATAGTTATAGTTATATAGAGGCACCCACCAAGAACATGTAGAGAACTAACTAAAAAACAAGCTACCCTGGTGGAATCACAATCACAACATCAACAGTGTGTATAACAGAAAGAAGAACATCTTGGCTAAAATTAGGATGTGTAGCACCCAGCAGGATAAATGTACTCTCATCAAACTGAACCAATGACTTAGAGGACAAATAAAGTCTAACAAAGCCATATTTGAGTAAATTTGGCTTCCCAGGCTAATGAAAGCACAAGGCATTCTTTAGCTATGTCTGCATCTTCAACAGTTATCCATAATTGCATGTGAAGCTCATTGTTAATGGAGCCACCTCAATGAGCCAGAAGATGCAGCAAATTGACTGGCAGAAAAATTCAGCTCTAACTTTTCCACTCTCACCCCCAGCCTCCCTTCAGCAGATACCATCAAATGCAACTCCTCCAAGTATCACTAGAGAACAGGTCCTGAATATTCTGTTTAAAGCTAACAATACTGCATCAATGGGCCCTGACAATATCCCAAGCTGCCTTCTAAGCAGCATGAAACATGACCTACCAGGCCTTTTGGAATCACTAACCATAACCTCTAAACAAGCTTCTTTCCTTCAGAATGGAGAATGAAGAATGGGAACTATCATCCCTCTGCACAAATGTAGGCCCATCTACACACCCTGGAAACTACATATCCATATGTTCCATTGGTCTCATATGCAAAGCCATGGAGAGAGTCATCATGAAAACGATCAATAATGACATAAAAAAATCAATAGACACTAGAACCAACCCAGTTTAGTTTCATCAAGGGCAGGTCATGCCTACTCAGCCTGGTAGACTTCTTTGAGAATGTTACCAAAGCAATGGATGACAGCAAAAAAGTTCACACTGCCTACCCTGACTCGGTCTATGCATGTGACACAGTATACCATTTGGGATTTGCTGTCAAATGCAAGAGGTTAGGTATAAACCCTTATGTCACACCATGGATAGCTAGCAGGATCACAGACAGACCCAGGAAGTTAAAATTAGAGATTCCACTTCTGCAAACAGGCCAATCACCAGAGGTGCCCATCACGAACTGGCCCTGGCCTGCTCATTTTTATAATGTACTTTCCTGAAGTTAAGGCCAATATCAAGGGCCTCCGCCTGACCATATTTGCAGATGACTGCAAATCAGGAGCAGCCATACAATCCTTTAGTGACACAACTTTCTCCAAGAAGGGTTGATACAGACAAACAACTGGTATCAAAGCCATGGACTAAAACTGAATACCAAAAAATACACAACAGTATCCTTTGTAAAGTAAACCACTCTTGGTAGCTACCCTAGTGACAACACATGCCTAATAGATGTAAACGTAGTTAGGGACTTGTGGACTAACAGCGACAGTAATCTGGACCTTGACCATCATGTGTCTATATTAGTGAGGAAATCATTCTATGTTGTGCAACTTATAAACAAAGGTATGGCACCTAGTTCCAAGGAGGTTATTGTTCCAATGTATTTGTCACTCATCAGACATATAATTTAGTACAATGCCTCATGTGTTATATACCTAATAGGAACATCCAGAAACTGGATTGTCCACAAAGGTTTCTCCCTATAAGAATACAGGCTGTAACTAACATGTCATATGCAGATCACCACAAATTATTATCCCTGTATTCTATCTCCTACAAGCCAAATATGGGAGGGTATGCCTGGCATACAAGGTATACTCGGACCACACTCTGCTGGACCTCCTGCATATCCACAAAACAAACAGCACCAGAATTACCCATTCTAAAGATTTAAACATATGCATCTTAGAAACTATATCTTCTCTGGAACAAACTCCTGATACATGTGAAGAAGAGTTCCTACATACTATTCAAGTATAACTTGGATGACTGGATGGAGAACTGGAAATTCACCCCTGGTTTGGCACCTATGTCTCTAATGGAAACAGGCACCCTGCAGTTGTTTAATTCCCAAGACCTGCTTACACTACCGAGAGTACCAGATCTTGTTAGAGATTTGGGATCTATGCGTTGAGTTTGGTTACATGCGGGATTACTCCATCAGTCTTGCTTATACTTTAAATCATGAGGAGATATTATTTGTCTTACCTTAAATACATAGAATGGGAAACTCAGATGAAGAAATGGAATTGTATCCAGATATTTTGGATGCAAAGTGGCAAGTAATAGCTGTTAGTGATATACCAGAAGGAAACAGTTATTAAAAAGCACAGAATGACTTAGAGGTAAATAAAGCTGTAGAGAATTAATTCAACAGATTTGGATACAGGTACAAGTCACAATGCCCTAATGGAAATGGAAGCACTAGAACAACTCATGGCTGGAAAAGTGGATGTGATATGACAACAGTGAGGATGATGGAGAAATATTAAAAGGGAAAAGGTCTGTATTTTTTAAAGATGATGACCATAAAAAAGGAACCGACTTCTGGAAGAAAGACAGGAAAATAAGGTGTGCAAAGAGAAGTAAAGAAGATACACATCCTTAAACGTAAAGGTTTTTGTACTGTGGATATGTGAATATCATATGCATTCAATAGTTATGAAATCCATATAATGGAACTGACAGAAACAATGTTAGACAGATGATGGGAGCAGTAAGGTAGTTTTAAATTGGGAGAGATCCACAAGGGTAGTGTTTTACATGTCTAAGGATCAGTATGTACAAGGAATAAGAGAAATGATAGTGACTTTTAGATTCTGGGACAACAGCTTCAGATGTATAATCCTACATGACACCCACAGTAACTCAGGAGGAAAGCAGCTGGCTAGAAACGAAGAAACCAGTACACTCCATAGAATACTGTACTGGGTATAGTGAGTTTAATATTTGTTTTGATAGATCACTATATGGACTGTCATAAATAGTCAGCTAAACAAAAGCTTTTAGAATAAGGATATACACTAATGGTTTCTATTATATATTACTGTTTATTTATTTATATGTTAACCAGATAAGTTCAATGGATTCAAATGGCCATTTTGAGAGTTGAGCTGATAACAATACCTTAAGTATCTTATTCATAGTTACTTGAATTGTACTTTGAAAAATGAAAAAATCAAATGTAGGACTAAATGCTGAATTTAATTGTATATTGAAGGGAAGCAAGCCTTCCCCCTGCACCTCCCTTGTTGGGGACTGCCCACCTCACAGCCCCTGTTGATTATAAATACCAGCTCCAAAACTGTACTACAGTGGGGATAGGGTAAATTCCCCTGTTTCCAGTGTAATGCAGTCTCGCACAGAAAAAGCATCTGGCATGTTTAATGACTTGATTTTGAATCAGCTGTGTCAGATTTGTTTGTTTGACAACTGGAATGGTTGACTGTCATTAATCCTGTTGATAAATACATGCATACACAGATGCACATATATATCATTTACATTTGAAATGTCAAGAGAAGTTTTGACAACCATGGGTTGTCAAATGATGGCTGGCTGAACCGTGTTGCCAATCCTCCCCTTGTGTAAGTTCCATTTCAGTGAATACTCAGTGCATTCTCAAAGATGAGGTTGGTCATTTAACTAGAGATCGTGATACAGTGGGGATCAGGAAATTTACTTTTTTCCCCACTAAAGTGTGATCTTGGAGTTCGAATATATATTTTGCAGAGGATGTGGGGGCATAGCCCCACACCAGGGGTGAAGTGGGGCTTACCCTCCTCCCTGTGAAATCATCATATTATGTCTTGTACAGTGTAGGACTGCAGTCTATGAATGTCAAGTAAGGCTAAATTTGCAAATGGTGTGTTTGTGACATTTTGACCTTGTCAACATTACATGGTCAAAGTTTTAGTCGACATTTCAGGTGGTTCTTTCATGTGAGTGTCGACTATATGATAGTAAACCTATATATATATATATATATATATATATATACATATATATATATATATATATATATATATATATATATATATACATATATATATATATATATATACATACATATATATATACATATATATATATATATATATACATACATATATATATATATATATATATATATATATATATATATATATATATATATATATATATATATATATATATATATATATATATATATATATATATATAATGAATGTGCATATGTGTGTGTGTGTGTGTGTGTGTGTGTGTAGATATAAATAAATATATACATACTTAAACACACACTATATATATATATATATATATATATATATATATATATATATACATATACATATATAGATATAGATAGATGCACACATATAAACATGTGTAGGTATGTGTGTATATATATATATATATATAAACACACATATAGATATAGAGATATAGATATGTGTATGTATATATAGACAGATAGATCCATACATATATCTGTGTGTGTGTGTGTGTGTGTGTGCATATATATATATATATAAATATATATATATATATATATATATATATATATATATATATATATATATATATACACACACACACATATATATATATATATATATATATATATATAAATATATATATATATATATATATATATATATATATATATATATATATAGATAGATAGATTTACTATGGTATAGCTGAAAAGTGCAAATAGCCATAAATTCAAAAAATAAGGTTGCATTTCAAAAGTGCGATAAAGAATAATGTTGAAAATGTTTTAAACTAAGTTATGTTCAATATTTTCGACATTCCTCATTGCCGGCATTAATCCTGTGGTGATGCTGTTAAGGAAACATCCATATGCAGTACTGTACTCCTTGAATGATGAATCTACAGAATGCAGTAATAGAAACAAACAGCCATGCAGCGCAGATCCGGTGTAGGTATCATTTTAAGAAAATTTTCAGCCAGCTCAAGCATGCCTGTAGTCGGAAATGCCAAACACAACATAATTTATTTTTGTAATGCAATTCCAAAGACCAGTGTGCACTCAACCTGTCTGTGAATAATTCACGCAAAAAACTATCAAGTCCACAATGTAAGAAGCTGTGCCCAAATGTAAGAAATTACTACACGAGAAGTGTAATAAACTCATTAAAAAGAGCACTGCTGTGCAACCAGCTGCAAAAAAAAAAAACACTCAATTCAATGAAGTCTGCCTCTCTATCAGTAAGTTTTCATCTCTTAGGGGATAGAGGAATGCATGCTAACAATCTGCTTTTTATGTCCTCAGGCCTATTCTGCTCCAACTCCAACTGTATGGCATGCAAAGCATCCAGCATATACAGTCTTGGCTTCCCCATCAAACTACAAGTGTACAGACATCTCATTGATTCCAGAAAGTGATATCAAAGAGTGGAGGTAACTATTCTGAAGTGTTACAATGCATACCATACCTGCGTGGTCTACCTAGTCCATAATTTTCCCAAAAATATCTGCATAAAGGTTTGGCATTGTCAGGCATACCCCCCTCAATTTCAGTCAAGGTGTCTGCTACTTACTCAGGGCTGATAAACACCAAGGCCAGTATTTGCTTACAAAAAGAGAAAAAGAAATCGAACTACCAAATTCAGACGCAAGATGTAACCTTTGTATTTGGCACCAAATTATTTAGCACAGATGGAACCAGCATCCTTTGCAATACTATTACACAAATGTGCCTGCATGGCATTCACCACTCTCTTTTCCAAGTCACTTAGCATCATTTATGGTTGTAGTATTAAATAATAACGGGCACACAGACTGACTGCACAGTCCCAAAAAGTATTTTAACACCTCTGACTTTGATGTTAGAATACCATAGAGAACAGGAATAACTTTACTCATACCTGCTTCCTCAAACTTGCAATGAGTAGTATAAATTTGTTTACACTCTGCGGTACTTATGGGGAAGGTTCCATCTACTAATATATAGTCAGAAACTACACAACATCTGCAGGTTACTTTTGGTGGTAATAACATAATTACTGGCTGGGCAGACATCCCCAGTATGTTCAACAATGCATGTACAATTTTTAATTGGAATATCTTCAGCAGTCAAGTCAGCCAATGTTTTTATATCAATGAATATGTTTTTCCTTTTCAGTTGCCTTATTTTGTTAACTGATTGTTTCAAACCTAAAGTATTAGGTAAAGCATTCATAATGTCAGTTGGAGTCTCGGATAGAATCTCAGACACAACTTTATAAGGGTCTTCAATTGACACTTCCGCCATCCTCTTGATACTATGTCTCACCTTGTATATCTCACTTTTCAAAGTATCAGGGGCATGTGCTGTACTTTTTACAAGTTTGTATCCATTCCCAGTAAGATCAGTGATGCATCTCCCTCTACATTTAGCCTTTAATTTCTTACAGCAGCACCAATACCTTCTGTTATGCACTGATCTCCCCTGTATATACTGATATTGGTCCACACACAACATTCTCTTCCCCTTCTGACTACAGATGGTATCGTAAATATTACCAATCGTTCCTGACACAAATCCTGACTCCTCCTTTACATAGTTTTTCCTACTAAGAGAAAAGTTAAAGTACATATTATTATACTACAACCATTGTATGCCATGTACTACCTTCCCAAGATGCTATTGTTGCATACCTTGACATACTGAAGACTGTATATGGCGACAATTACTACCTACACACAGTTTCATGTTCAATAAGTGTATTTCAGGTGTTATAGCACCAACATCATCATGTACACTACGCAACTGCATATGTCAGTTTGTTGAGTTAAAAATGATCGATTGCAATCTATTGTTAGACATTTTAGGTTCAACCACTCTTGACTTGATGTTCTTAGTCATGGAAATAGTGATTTTGAACAAGTAATGCTTGTACTTTTGCTGTTCGAATACACCATAGTAATTATATATATATATATATATATATATATATATATATATATATATATATAGGTTTACTATTACAATGCTGACGTAGCATTGTATGCCTATGAACTATTCAAACCTCAGATGTTTGAATAGTTCATATGTGTGCAAGCTACATAACTTGAGCATTATATATACCAATGTACTGTGCATTCGCAAATATGAACATTCGATTATATACAGGGATTGCGGTACAGTGCAGTAAGGCAAATATATCCCTTTCCTCACTGTAGTGCAATTTCAGAGTTGGAATATATAGTTACAGGGATGTGGGGGGCATGTTCAACATTTTTGGCATTAACAGTTGATTTTCGACATGAGGGCCATTAGGTAATGTGTACTTTTGGTGACATAGTTCGCTGTTAAGTACTGTTTTGTTTTTTTAACTTCAATATTTTAATAGTAAACCATATATATATATATATATATATATATATATATATATATATATATATATATATATATATATGGTTTATTATTAAAATTTCACGTTGAGATGTACCCATATGAAAACTTCTAACTACAGACGTTCGAATTTTAATCTGAGTGAACATCATACCTCTCAACCTGGAATCATCAAAAATCTGGACAGAGGCCCGTGAAAATAGGTACAAATCTGTACGCTGATTAACATAAAATTTGCATATATAATTATGTAACCCCACCCACTCCGATGGAATTGTGGGATACCAACTTTCAAACACAAACTGAAAAAACACACAATCAAAATATGGCCCCAGACAGAGTCCCCCCTGAAGCCATTCCAATGTCCCATTACTTTGCTATTTTGCCCCATTTACCATAAACACTAATATGCATACTGCTTACTTCTACAATGATTATTTGTATTTCATTTAAACTTTTATTTTACATTTTATAGCACAAATAATGAGACATCTGCTAAACAAAGCAACAGTCTCACAGTGAAAACAGACTTAAAATTACAGCTTCTCTGCCATTGAAACAGCATTGACATCCGCATTCAAAGAAAATGCATCTGGCCAGTGGCTGATAAAGATTTAATTTGGCTTGTTTTAAAATCATAGGTCCCTTGCACAGGACACACACACGTTTTCTTTGATACACCTTCCTTCCCGACTGTATATATTCCTTATATAATGCAGCACACTTGTTAGTGAGTTTTAAATTTATTATGAACATTTTCCAGCAAGCAATGAAAAAAAATGCATGAACCAATAATGACAAAAATGCTCAATTCAGAAATTTCCATCAGGTTAATAGTTACTAGGTATCTCTGCCAAAGGAGGACATTCTCAAGAGTGCAGCATCTGGAAACAGCATTGGGGGGGACAAAGGCCCAAAACCAGAGAGTGGACACATTTTAAACATTGTTTGTACAATCTTAGAAAAGTGTTTCCTGAAAGATAGCCATTTAAGTTTCCTGTCATTAGTGAATTCAGTTCTCATTCTCACTAATTTCCTAGAAAACCACATAATTTAACAGGAGCAGCCCAAAGAGCTGGTCTGGGTAGGGAATTCAGCTCTTGCTATCTGTACCTAAGGTACAGGGTTTGAGCTTGACAACTAATTACTAGTTATGCTTACATACACACACACACTAAAGCTTTCCAACTTGGGAACTTGCAGTGGTGCACAGTTAAACTGAAAGCACACACACTTAAACGGCCAACTCAGCAGCATAAAGCTTTCCAGCTAGGGAACTTAAGCAGAAACAGCAGAGGCATGCAAATGCACATTTAAACTGAACCTTTACAATGAAAATGCAATGACTTTTCAGCTCACACCCCTTCCCAGCATTTACAATAAAGAAATAAAATGACACACACTTAAACGGCTCGCTCAGCACTGCAGCATAAAGCTTTCCAGCTCAGAAACTTGCACAGTTAAGCAGAAATGGCAGAAGTCAAGCAGAAGCACACAATGCACAGTTTAACTGAAAGCTATCCAGCCCAGGAACTTGCACAGTTTAAGCAGTTTTACCATAAATTCAAAAGAGTAGCAACAGAACATCAGATGAGTGGAACCAGTCCTTCAGAATATTAGTATAATGCAATAACTGTGACTGTATATGTCTTACGAAAAGGCAAAAAAATCAGTTTCACCATGAAAGTTTTAGTAACAAAACGGACATGTAAAGCACATCTGTCATCCTATCTACTGTGGAACGAGGGGATTTATATCAATAAAGCATTTATGAATGGACTGCATTAGCCACGCTACCATAAAAAGCAGCAGAAAAAAATGGTCTACGGATATTCAACAGCAATTTAAAATACTAAGCACAGTAAACTTCACACTTGTCATCTGATTATGCTCTGTGGGAATACTGTCAACACAAATCTCATGCAGTAACACGTGTCATGCCTAGTTGACCTTATAAGTTTTCAAGTGGTAAAAAGACAAAAAAAGATGCAAAGTACATATTGCAAAAAATAGATTAGAAAAGAATGATATCTTTTACAAATGCAGCAGTTGCATGAGGCGGCGTGGTCTGCATGTTTGTCCTCTCATATGATAATACATGGGTAGCCATGACTTCTAAATAATAAATCTGACAGTGAATACATTTCTATAGACTTTTCCATTAAATATTCTGTTTACAAAGGAGAATCCGTTTGTCTCATCCTACTGTAACCATGCGCATTCACCATAGCTCTCAACCTCCTATCTCCAAAATGAGGAACACTAGCCCTCATAAATAATGGGGAACAAATGGGCAAAATGTGGAACACATACTAATGGCTTACTAACAAATGTCAACTAGGAAGGCCATAGGATGGTTAAAATATGCTGGTTTTACATAAAGATCTTTTAATGAATTAATATGATTCATTTATATTTACCATGAATTTCACTTAAAAAAATTCTTAACACTGAATGTGTGACAGAGTCTTTCAATGTGGAACTTCAAGGAACTTTGAGGAACATGAACTTTAAGACCCCAAATGAGGTGTGTTCCTTGTAATGAGGTACACTTGAGAGATATGAAGGTAACTGTATACTAACCCAGCAAGCAAGTCGAGTACTTCAGACTTCAGGTTTACTAAAATATGTTCAGCCCATGGAAATTTCTCCTTTAACAACTTAGCTTACTGCGATACATTTTTTTCATTTCTCAAAAAAATTACTCTTGATTCCTTGTGATAAAATAAAAATGTATTTCATGAGTGTAAGGAATCTGTAATTGCAACTTACTCCCCAGGGACAAACTTTTGACATCACTGAGATCAGGTTTCATTTTACCGTGTAGGTTTAAGAAGGAACACTTAATATTTCATAATATATCTTATGGGAGATATAAGGCTCCTCCATCTTTTCACTACCACCCTGAGTTTTTTTTACAAACTTAGTACCACAGTCAGCAAGCACTTTGCAGCATCTTAGCCTGCAAATACTTTCATACCTATACTCAGCACAGTTTACCTCTTTTGCAAATTAGCAATCAACTCCGAGAAACTACACTGGTTAACACTGGTGCAGCTGATGATGTGCCATTTCAAATAGAAATACACAACCCACTTTCAGAACTGAATGCCAAATGAGGATAATGTGTCCACTGCCACTCTTGTTTCAGTGAGGAAATCAATAAGAATACATCTATTTAAATGTTTTATTAAAGGAAAAGTATATAAAATTCCTCTGTATCATACTCAGTCTTTTAAGCAAAAAAATAAAAATGGAGAGATGGGGCCATACGTGTGTATTTCGTTACCGGATGTTATCCAACTCTATTAGAAAAACGGATGCATTTTGGGCATCTAAGAAATGAAGTTATGCCCTGGCACAACCTATTTGTTCTATTAATAGAATACTTGCCTGGTTTAAAGTAAAAAGTGACCATGACCTGAACCCAGATACCAGCTGAATTTCTTACTAAAATATAACACTCTTAGTCTCCCCACTATTTTCACTGTAAACTAACATTTGTAATGGTTAGCGACGTCTGCAATCACACACACACACACACACACACACACACACACACACACACACACACACACACACACACACACACAACGTTTCCTTACCTAATGCCTTGCTTGCTTCATCCGGTTCTTTCTCTCAGCCTGCAGCCCAAGCCCCAAAGTCCATTTATGTTGGAAAACTCCAGTCGCCAGCCCATTCGCACATTGCAGTACTTTGAAACAGTAATAAAGCGTAAGCCCATTCTCGGCAGCATTAGTGCTGCTACTGTTTAATTTTCATTTCCCGCCTGCTCATAGCCAGCCGGAAATAATGACGCGAGCTCCTTGAGCTCAATTCCGACTGGCTGGTAGCGTTGACGGAGCTGACGTCATCGCGCATGTGATGACGTCAGCTCCGACAGCGCGAAAATTCAAAAACATAAAAAAAAAAAGCAAAAAAATCGGAAATGAAGAGGTGCCACTCGGGAATCGTGGCACCCCTTCATTTTGACCCCAAAACTCGGTAAAAACCGAGTAATTCGGGACGGTTGGGAGGTCTGGTGAACATCTCAATGTTCAAAAGTTTATAAAAACTCGAAGAAATGTACAGAGATCTCGGTATAGAGTGGTTAGGGAAATTCATCCCTTTTCTCACAGAAGTGCGATCTCAGAGTTGGAATATATAGTTAGCAGGGGGTGCAGCGGGTCTTACCCCCTGCAAAAACGTGAAGTTAGGTATAGGAGGTCATGTAAAATGAACTGCTATGCCAAACATCACGTGATGTTTTGGAAAACAATGTTGAATTTGTTCAGCTGATTCGATGCTATAACTTGTTCTATATTTTGAACTTCGAGGTTTACTTTTGATATATGGGTCAGAAAATTATTCTGACCTTCAACATATTGATAGTAAACTATATACATTAAAAAAATATATATATATATATATATATATATATATATATATATATATATATATATATAGCTATATATAATGAGTGTGTGTGTGTGTGTCTATATATGTATGTGTATATATATATATATATATATATATATATATATATATATATATATATATATATATATATACACACACACACACACAAACACATACATATACGCACACACATATATATCTTTAAATAGATAGATATATAGAGAGAAAAAGAAAGAGAGGTGTGTGTGTGTGTGTGTGTGTGTGTGTGTGTGTGTGTGTGTGTGTGTGTGTGTGTGTGTGTGTGTCTGTGTGTCTGTGTGTGTGTGTGTGTGTGTGTGTGTGTGTGTGTGTGTGTGTGTGTGTGTGTGTGTGTGTGTGTGTGTTGCTTTTTCCCATTCAGTTAACCAGAAAATTCCACTGAGAAAATTGTTCTACCCCAAGACTGACTTGGGAAGAAAAGATACAGAGTGCATATTTGTTGACAATAGGTTTTAGAGTAGCCCATGAAATTAAGAAACATATTTTGATAGGAAGTGGAAAAGCTATGCTTACAAACATGCATATACAACAGAAGTAGGGCATAATGGAGCTCAATATCTTGAAACTGATAACAGGGAAACCTTCATGCAACCATAAAGTTAAACCTGTAGTTAAGGCTTTATCAATGCAGAAAATAGAGAGATGAGCAGAATGAAGAAAACTTTTATGGATGTACATGGAATCAAGATGGTAAACTGAAGAAGTTTAAGAAAGAACATATGAGGTACTTTCTAAATAAGGAAAACAGTTTGAATTGTGTGACTGGAAAATTTGACAGCTGGATCTCAGCAAGGTGCTGGTCTTATATGTTAGTTTATAGTTTGGTAAGATATGGCATCAGTAGTAGTCTAGTAGAGAGACAAGGATAAAGGAAATAAGCTGCAAATAATTTTTAAATGAGTAATAAAAGATGCAACTGAATTTCAGCAAGTTTAAGTGATAGTAACAGTAAGTATGTCTCATATTGTTTGCATGTGTGTGTGAGTTTGTGTATATAAAGGGTGATCAATGGTGAACCCAAACACATATTACTGGCCACACCCTTAAAACTTCCAAAGAAATAACTAGATGGTTTTGATGAGGATTGTTGATGATAATCAAACTGCTGGAAAAATATCCTCCTAGTCTGCCTGCTAAATATCTGGTAAATCTGAGGCTGTTTAGCAAATATCTGTTTAAAGATCATAACACAAACTGTCTACAGAACAGAAATCCCTATATCACATTTTTCCTTGCTATCTGTCATATTATTCTTACTCAGTATTGTAAGGGTTTTTTTGTTTTGGTCTTAATTTTCTACTCTTGGACTGTGTGTTCCTTTAAGCACCAGCTCAGTCTAATTTTAAATATTTGCATTCAAGTCTATGTCCATTTCATGATACTGTGCTCTTGGTCAGTGTCGTGTGCATTTTTAAGAGCTAATAAAAAGTGAATACTTATCACAATATACCAGTTCATTCGTATTCACCTTTCCTTGTGCACTTAAATTCTTAACTGCATATGCTTCCTGTTTACCCGTGTAATGGACTCATTGGGATTTCTGCACTACTATTTTTTTTATTTTGTTTTCTTTAATGTTTCACCATTATGGAGCGTTTTACTCCATGCCTCTCATGGAGATGGATACAACTACCCAGTCAGTCTTGACAGGTAAACACGTCACTAAATAAAAAAATAAATTTGTAATAACTCAACACGACACTTATCTTCTCACATAATTAACAGCTGAATTGATAACCAGTTAAGTGCTTTGTTAACAGTTAACTATGTACAAAGTAATGTCTTAATCAGGGTCGAAAAACACAGTAATCGATTTTGAGAGATTTGGTTATTAAAAGTAAAATTCTAAACCCATATCATGTAGCTCCTAATAACAATCTGATCAGCGATTACAAGACAGCAGGACAAAGGTTGTGCAGGAGCTAGAAATACTTGGATAGGAGTGTGCCATAAATATAAACTCACTGGTGTTTTAACTGTTATGGCGTTTATACACAAATGTGCAATATATAATCAAGACATCATTATTTTTGAAATAATAAAGTCTGGGACAGTAATTGGTTATAATTCCAACACTTGTTTCTGTCTGAGTAACACCTCCATATACAGCATAACTCAATGCCACTGCCATTGGGGAACTTTATCAGCTGTGCATTTTATACACTTGGTCTCAGATGATATTCTTACTCTCCTTTCTCACGTAGCAAGTTAAAGATAAAAAATACAACATGTTCATATGCATTTTCTAGGCAAAGGGTTCCAAAATCACTTAGGAGCCTTAGCCAAATATCCAAAAGTACTCAAACTAATGACGGCTTAAGAGACTTGCTCGAGTCACACAGTAGACAAAGTGAAGCTGAAGAAATCAAACTTCTGAAAAAAAGAAACTCATTAGCAGCTTGTGCTCATAATTCTCAATGCTAGCTGCTAGACATCATAATAATAATCATAATAATAATAATCATCATAATAATAATAATAATAACAATAATAATAATAATCAATGAACCTTTGCCTCTTGGAAAATGGATAGCTGTTGATAATGGATGCAGTTTTACATTTGTGTGTATTATTATTATTAGCATCCTCATTTTAACTACTAACTTTACTTATTATCATTTGTAGCAATTTTATTTATTTATTTGACATATATTAATCGAGTTGGTTCGACTGAGCCAGTGCCTATTTTCAGTGGAGACCAAAGGAGAAAAGCTCCAGAGCATTGCAAACATTATTAGAAAACATAGATTGAAACAAGGTTTGAGACATAAATTGTGACGTAACTTAGTTGTGTTGGCAAAAAAAGATACAGAATAGTATAAACATTTTAGGAGGTTAAACAACACCATATCAGAGGAAAAAGGAAGTTTACAGGAGGCTAAAACAACATCATGTCAGAACAAAGGAAGTTTACAGGAAAAATGAATTGAGACGATTACATAGTTATGGATGCAGATATTAGAGTATTGTTAAAGATAAGAAGTATGAGATGTGGAGTGAAACAGCTTAGGAGTTAGGAGGAGATTTAATAGAGGTGTTACCAAGGTAATAGGCAGAAAGGAGGGAAGGAGGCAGGATAACTAGCAGCAAGCAATTTCCTTTATGTTCAAGCAAGTTTCCTTTTTGGGTCAGGACAAAACAGACATTTCTGTTAAGACATTATGAGTAACTGTTGGGGATTCCAGTAAAAGTACTTGCATAAAAAGGTTTAATAGTATATAAAAACGATGCTGTCTGTTACATTGCCAGAAACTGTTCAATTTCTCAAACTATTTAGACTAGCATTCTTTGATTCCTCACATATAACCGTTAATATTTTATTATGAAATAATTTGAAAAATTTATATACCTAGTGTCATACTGTGCAGGTCATTGATGAAGCCTTACCTCTTGGAGAATGAATAACTGTTTACTATAGCTACATTTTTTAAATCTTTATCAGAATACTTACATTCAGTAAACATTTGCATGTTCAGAGTGTGTGTGTGTGTGTGTGTGTGTGTGTGTGTGTGTGTGTGTGTGTGTGTGTGTGTGTGTGTGTGTGTGTGTGTGTGTGTGTGTGAGTTAATAGTTTTATCTGCTGTCACAGAAAAATGTTAGCTCACAAATAGAAATAATGAATAAGACTTGTCCATTAAGTTAAGAAAAATAAATTTGCATCTTTGAACTTAGCAGAATTTTCACAGAATACCATGAATTATATGAAATCAGAGTAATAACAACAAAAGGGACTGCTACATACTATGCAGCATTTTTACTCCTAAAGCTGTTTTAATGTGAATATGAGCGACACTGAATTATCCATTATATAATGCATTAGTTTATAGCTGGTCATTTGTTCCCTGCTGTGCAAAAACAGTTCAAATAAGAGAATGTAAGGGTATATCTGCCTTTCTATGATTCATTTCAGAGATACAGCTGCAAGGATATCATTGCACACTACACAGTGAGGACTACAACATCTTCATATGTTTGGGTAACTTATTATGAGAGAATAAAGATGTGAAAGTAGGAAATATTTTGTCAAGTAACTTTTAACTTTTTGCAATATTTACATATTTTCCAAATAGTTGCTTATACTCAAAATGTTTAACAACTACTTTTGCTGTAGTAATTCTTGTTATAGCATATACTCTATTGGAATTGGCTGCAGTCACACCAGGACTCAAATCAGATTACCAAAACTATAACTCGCTCTTGTCGTGAACCTACTTATTACAACCATCCTTTCATCTTTTCCTTGTTCTTCTGCTGCTACTTGTCATATGCATAGTTGTCTGCATTGTCTTATTTATCATCTCTTCAACACATACATAATTGTTGTTGTTGTTGTCTTTCGGCTTTTCCCGGTTAGGGGTCGTCACAGCGGAACTCTGGTCTGCTAATGATTGGTAGTAGATTTTCACAAACGCCGTGGTGCCAGATCGACGTTCAACCTTCAACAAAAGCACGCCCATTTACGCATGTCATTTGAACGCCCACCCAGCCACGAGGAGGACATGCAGACTCCACACAGAAGGCACTCTCCGCATTATACTGTTTCTGCGTATCTCAGTTCTTGTAGTTGTTATTATGTAACTAAGTTTTAATTGAAGCTTTTCTCCCTGGGTTTCTGCTAAAAAAGGGCTTTGGCTTAGTCAGACTAATCTGGTTAACAAATGTCATAATAAATAAATAATAAATAGATAACTTTTTTTTAATAAATAGTTATGTTTTCACACTGTAACAAAGAATATAGCTATCATATTGCAAACTGAATTATTTTACATGCAAACACTTTAGTGTTCTTTAGTGCTGAAGCCGGAATGATAAGCATTCTTACAAAGTATGTTTTCATTAAAAAAAAAAAAAAAAAAAAAAAAAACAGAACAAATGTTTTGTGCAGTATGAAAAAGAGGTAAAAGCAATATTGCAGCTTGTATTATTACAGCATGCACTCCCAGTTTTCCCTTTCTGTCATTGTACTGCAACTGTGGAAGTGTAATATATCTATCTATATGGTTTGGAGGGTACACATTTGAATGCGCGTATGGGGTGTGGATGTGCATATACCTAATCAGTGAAGAGATTCTTAAGCACAAACACTAATAAAGGTTCTCTCTCTATTTTCTACATTCATGAATAATGATTGCATTTTTCTACTTCAGTAAAGCAAGCATGCATCACATTTCTGTAATTGGCTTGCATGTCTAAAGGTTCTGAGTGAATTAAATATTGCAAAGCACATATAATATCAAATATATACACCGTATTGTGTAAGTTCTCCAAAATCATCTCACATGAAATAAGTTTTCTTTCCATTCCTTAGGTTCATTTACTCTTACTTCCTTTGATACTGATTGTTTACTTAACTTTATTCCTTCCCTCATTTGCCCATACAGCTCTTTCAATCATCATCATTTCACCTTTAAATTCAGAATGCCTGCAAACTTAGCCCGGAATCTCAGTTTTTCTATCCTTCTAATTCATATTAAAGCGAACACTCACCCCAGTTAAATTGTGGTGTACTAATCCTCCTTTACTTAGAATTCCATGCCCTATCAATACAGCATTTCAAGGTAAAATAGTTTCCTAAAAATCAGATGGTACATAAAATACAGGCAAAGCTCTCAATTATAACCCTGTTAAATGAGCTGTAAATCCAACAAACAGTATTAGGTCTGAGTAGTAGCGCAGAAACATCAAACTGCTTTTATGAGATTTCTAAAGCACTAATCAATTTGAGAAAGTGAGAACCCTTCTCAGTTTCAGTTGCAGTTTAGTAAATAAATAAGAAAATAAAAAGGGTCTGATGACCTCATTTTTGGCTTGTATTATTAACAATTAATTGTTAATAAAGTGATGAAAAGGCTATTATGATGATATATAATATAAAACAAATACTGTCTGGAAAAAAATAATAGCAAAAAATACACAAATGAATAAACTGATGGCATTTTACTCTTAAGGAATATGATTATTGCATAGTAATTCTATGAATATGTACATGAGAGACTTTATAAGCTAAAATACCAATTAAGATATTTTGGTGCTAAACAGAGCTGAACGAAGCCACTTGTCGTATGGTCTCCTGAGGAACGAAACTGAAAAGCTTCAATTGCAACATAAAAAAGAAGAAAAAATCTCAAATAATTAAATACTCTTTTACGCATATATGAAAATTATGCAGAGTATGGGGAAACAGAGAGAGTTACTCTTGTTGGACTTCTCTCATGGGTTTGAAGATAGCAAGACTACTTTTTACAGGCACTGTTAAAAAGTCAAACTTCATTAGCTGAACATGAAACCCATTAGGCATCACATGAAAATTATTCAGTCATATAAAACCAATATGCCGCTGGTTACTAGAAAAAGCACAGAATTCAGCTCGACTCATAGAATTCTGCAACAGATGAGAAAAATATAAATATCGCCATCTAAAAAGGAAACCCATTCCTTGGTTGTGATACTACAATGGTTACCTTATCCAAATGTAAGAAAAATGCTAATATGTCTTCCCTCCAAGCAATGCAGAGACACTAGAAAAAATGCAAGTGAGAAGTAAAAAACAGCAATCAAATTATCATTATGATTTATTTGTCTTTTATGTACAAACATAAACAAATCTGTAATGAAATGCATCTGCTATTTAGTGAAGAGGGTCTTCTTGAAAGGTAAAAACAAAAATTGCCAGTGGTTTTCCAAAGGAATGTCACAGGGAATCAGCTGACTCTTTCAATACCTAGTATGCAACTGCAGCAAATTGTCTGTCTGCAGTATGACACTGAACAACAAACTATAAACCTCCATGGCTCACATTGATAAGACTGCATTTCTCAGTGACTTACGAAAACAACAAAACAATTATAATTAAGGAGACCTGGAAGTTGGTCCAGAGGTTTAAGGCACTTGCTTGCTAATAATAAAGGCTTAGGAATTGACTCTAAGCAAAATCATTTAACTAGTCAGCCCCCTAATTAGGGCATCACACACACACACACACACACACACATACACACACACAAAATAAATTGCTGCTGCACTCACTGTTTCAGGTCACATCCTCTGTTGGATCTATGCTCGAGTCCTAAATCAAATCTCCCATGGTAGTTCCTAATGCAGCGAGGTTTCTGGGGCTTGTTGTTCTTTAAAGAAGTCTCCCAGAAGGTCCTAAAGTCTTGCTGTGTTTTCAAACTTGTATTGTTTTTTTACACTCCCCCCACCCCCTCCCAAGCCAACAAGGGCCATAGGCAACTGTCTAGGTGTGGTTCTGTTTGCAGTCATAAAAATAATAATCAGGAAAAAACTTTGGAAGAAGATACAGGAGGCAAGAGGTGGTTTAGTGTATGTGAGATGCCAGGGAATTTGTTATAATTTGTTATAATCTAGGAAAGTCAAGATTTTTACCTGGAAGTATTTGCTCAACATTTGTACTCCAGCTTGGTTATGACATATATGCAAGTCCAGAAGACTTCTTCAGAAGATGTGGTACAGGTGAAAGAGGAAGTTTATATATATATATATATATATATATATATATATATATATATATATATATATATATATATATATATATATATATATATATATCTTCTGAGTTTACCTGAGACTTCTGCAGTTAAAACAAGATTTGGAAGACCTAATTAAAGTTTGGATTGGGGATGAAACACTCCTAACAATCTCTATTTTTTTAGGAGTGAATGAGGGTGGAGGATAAGCAGCAAGGTAGCATGAAGGAGCTAAGCTCTATGTGTAGCAAGGAAAAATAGTGGCGTTGCACAGCATTTGTACTCCAGCTTGGTTAGGGCAGGTATATGCTAATTCAGAAGACTTTTGCTGTAGATGTGGCCCAGGAGAAATAAAAAGTTGGGTACATATCTTCAGGGGATGCCTGAAACTTCAGCTGTTTAAAAAAGACTTAGTGGACCTGATTAATGCTTTGATTAGGGAAGAGACACCCCTAATGATGTCACACTGTTGCTTAGAAGTGGATGAGGGTGGGAATAGGCACAAAATATCAGTGCTCAATGAAGACGTGTATTTATGATGGCATACAGCAAAATAAGATGGAAGGAGACAGAGAGCTGTGAAATAATGTGCTAAATACAAATCATGCAGAAAAAAATTAATTTGAGGGCTAGCAAATTGTCCATCTGAAGGGATTATGAGAGTCCTTTTTTTTTTTTTTAATTTTCTGTATGTATATGAAGCCGCGGTGGTGCAGTGGTAGCATTGTCGCCTCACAGCAAGAGGTTCTCCCGTTCGATTCTCGGCTGGAGCACCTACTGTGTGGAGTCTGCATGTATTCCCCATGGTCGAGTGGCATTCGAAAGGCATGCATGAATGGGCGTGCCTTTGTTGATGGTTGGGCGTTGGGCTGGCACCGTAAAAATCGACTACCAATCATTTGTGGACCGGAGTTCCGCTGTGGTGACCCTTAACTGGGAAAAGCCGAAAGAAAAACATTTTCTGTATGTATATCCTGTATTATTGTATGCACTTGCTGATGTCTAACATAACTATACTTTCCTTTTTCAGTGAAATTTTACATTGGCAATAGATGCCTTACACAGCAATAATCAGCTTATACATACGAAAACTAGAAAAAAGCTAGATCATTATGCCTAGAATTAATTTTTACGTCACAGCTTCCACTATCATCCTCATATCCTTAACAAAGCAAATGCAATTCAAATATGACAAATGATTGCTATACAATGTTTGTTTTGTGCATTTGAACAATACATTCATGTGAATCAAAGTCTGTGTAGTTGGATGGAATTGTTTAATAAAGTACTCATGACAAGACAGTAACAAACAGCAGCAAGCCCTCAAGAAAAGGGAACAGATAAGGAAAAGGGTTTCCCATACAACGTACCTATAAAGAAATTCAACTTACTCAGAAGAAATCCACCGACCTAAATGTACAAACCTGAAAACATTCACAACAGAAGTTTGGAATTACTTTATATTTGAAATCTAAATCTGGTAGTAAATGTGAAACAAAAATGTCAGCACTCATCAGGTAATTATTGTGAATGGATGTCATTTTCTGAAAGACCCACAGGTAAGTATATATCAGCCCAAAACCATGGTAATACATATATAGTGTTCTATACAATTCTGATCTGTAAATATGTCTTTGGTTTACTGAGCAGATAAAATTATACAAAATAACAAATGAAGGGTCAGGCTCATGCATTCATTCTAGGCATTGGACAGAGAAAAAGCAATGTGACTTACTGGTTGTAGCACAAAAAAAAGATTGTTCACTATATAGAACTCCAGTACATTAATTAAACAAACTACAACAAATACAACCTCATCAGTTCTAGTTGGTCTGTAAAAGAGATGCCCCCATAAGTATGGTCTCAAATCTTCTGAATACATGTTATTTTCTTACATGTGGGCTTTGCTTCCCCTGTAATCATAATCCATTGGCTTTTGATTTCTCAATTTAGTCTGTGATGCCATAACAAATCATTTTTATAAATAGCCTAAAAGGCACATATAATACGGTGAAGATAATACAAAAAAAAATGAAAGTCGTGTTGAATACCTCTACTATTATAACTTTTCTATATCTAGATTTATCTATCTATCCATTTACTTATTAATGTACTCCTAACATTTACATATTTAGTGTGGCTGTTACTGGACACTGCATTCATAGACAAGATCATGGAAGAACTCACTGTTTTTATTAGACCACATTTTAATGCCAATGTTTATGGTTGTGATTTGTCATGTGACTATGTGAGGTAACTTTTGAAAGTGTCATTTCTTTGTTTGCAGTTCTGAAAAAAATGTAGATTTATTACATAGAATGAAAGTATTCAACTGCCAATATTTAATAAGCATTTCTGAATGAAGATTACTAGAAGATTTTTTTTGGTTTGAGATTTATAGAGTTATAACATGGGTATGCTGGATGAGCATAAATGACAGATTTCTACTCTAAATGGGAAATGAATGCACTCTCTAATACAAACAGTTTTACCATAACAGTTGATGTTATATCCTGTCAAGGGTATAACAGCAGGCCAGCTTCCAAAGTGTCAGAGCATCTTCCACATGCCAGACTTGTAAAGCAGCTTGAGCTAAACTGACTAAAAGATAACTTTGAAAACAAATGTCTTCAGAGGTTTCTTGCCAGCAGAGATGCAGAGACTGAGTCCTGAAAGGACAATGCTAGAAATACAAAAATAAATAAATAAGTGCATAAATAAATTAATTAACTAATTAAAATAAAAATAAATAAATGTCCACACCATAGCATTAAAAACACACACAAAATGGGGGGAGGGAGGGCTACTGTTGCAGTGATCATTCAAACATCTACTGTTATGGCAAGTTCAACTTACACAACAGTACTATGTTCTTAACACTGATCACTACTGCAGAAGCCTTAGCTATATGGGAAGGTTGCCACAAGTAACTATATTTGCGAGGAATAAGGAGAAGGGTCCAGGAGCCCTTGGAGAATGGTCCTAGCAAAGCTTGATCTAGACCTAGAGAAGGAATCAACATTACATTGTTTTGTAAAAGCATGTGCAGATGACCAAACAACAGCTTCTAGAATACTTCTAGTTTCCAACCCTTTCCAAAAAAGCCATGGATGAAGCTAAGGCCCTGGTAAATGGGCCTTGACTCTGCCTGGAATAGATTTGTCACAGTGAGTATAAAATAGGTAATAGCCTTAGGCAACCATTTGCAAATGGTCTGTTTTGACATGGGTTGTCCCTTCATCTTACCTTTACAAAAAATGAACTGATCCAAAGATCTGAAAGATTTATTTCTATCAGATAGTAAACTGGATGTCTGTGGACATCCAAGTTATGGAATATCCTTTCTCCCTCACTCTTAGGTTCAAGAAAGAAAATGGGGAGATGGACAGTTTGGCTTAAAGGAAACTCAGATACCAGTTTAGGCATAAAAGAAAGATTTGTTTTCAAATAAACCATGTCCCTGTGCAAAATGGGGTAAGGTTGACTCACCATAAGAGCTTGCAACCTAGATACCGTTCTTGCAGAAGATCAAAGCAATCAGAAAAAAACTATTTTCCTTGTTAAGAACCTCAAGTTAGCCTGATTAGCTTGTTCAAATGGAGCAAGTACTAGTTTCTCTAACACATAACTAAGGTCCCAGGGAGGGACCGCTTGTTTACTTGGAGGCTTCTTATGCAAAACCCCTTTCAAGAAAATTTTGACATGAAATTGCCTTGAAAGATGAGGATCCATAAGCACACATGATGAAAGGGCCAATAAATTAACCTTGATAAAGGAATAAGAAAGTTCATAGGATAGTAAGTCACATGATTACTTTAAAAGCAAAGAACAACTAGCCCTGAATGGATGTTGGTTATGTTGTTGCCACCAACTAAAAAAAAAATTATTTTCAATTTGCTAATATATGTTTTTCTAGTAGCAGGCTTATTTCCTCTATTAGTACCTGCTGTACATCCTCAGAAAAAAAAAAGAATTAAGACCATGTCATCCTGGAAATCAACTGAACATGACTGATACCAGAATGCATCCAACACCCCTGTTCCTGTGTGAGTAGAGCCATTCTGTGATGAAACTTGCAGGAATTGCCCCTGACAAGTTCAAAAAGAAGGGAAATCCATGGTTGCCTAAGCCACTACAATGATCTTGGGGGGATTCCTTCTGAATCTTCAGAAGGACCTTGGATTTTAGTGAAATGGGTGGAAAGACAGACAGGAACATTCCTTTCCAAAGAAAAGAAAAGGCATCTGTCTTCTAGGCCTTCTTGCATGGAGTCCTGGAACAGAAGTATGCTAGCTGATTGTTCATTGATGAGGCAATGTCTTCTACTTGAGGAATTCTCCACACATGAATCAAATCTTTGAAGATCTCCTTACCTAGTTTCCATTTATAAGGGTTAGTTGTGGTTCTGCTCACCTTGTCTGCCACACAGTTTTGCTCTGACACAATGTAGGATGCCTACAGAGTAAGATTGTGCTGTGAAGGTATATCCCAAGCTAACATGGCTTGTCTGCAAAGTGGGAACAACCTGGTTTCCTTCATGGTTGTTGATGTACCATATGGTTGTGATACTGTCTGTAACTACTTGAAGAGGTCCTGGGAACAAAAGATGGTCCAGAGAGTTGAGTGCTTTAATCAAGGTAAGAATCTCCTTGGTATTTATGTGCTTGCATCTGTCTTTGATGTCCCACACCCCCTGCACTTCTATCCCTCCTGAAACTGCTTTCCTAGCAAATTCTGAAGTGTCTGTAGTGATTGACTGCTTTGGATCATGGAGGGAGAAGGGGAAATATGGAATTAAAGATATTTGTCATATCTACCAAAAATATTTCTCTTCTGACAAACCCCAGTAGTGGGATCTGAAAAGATAAAGGGTATTGATGCTGGAACCAAAGAGATTTCAGATACTACTGTATCATTCTCAGGTAGGGTTCTGCCAGGGTATCATGAAAATCACAAAGACCATGACACCAAAAATACAGAGCTATTCCTTCACAGTGACCAAAGTCTAGGTGGAAAATCTTAAACACAGATAAAAATAAAGATCGATTTTTTTCCTGTGGAAGACAAGCTCTTTGAACTGAGGTGTCTAAATGATATCCCAAGAACTCACTCCTGTGTGAGGGAGCCAAGATGGCCTTTTGAATGCTGTCTTGGAATCTCAGCTTGAGCAAGAGATCTCTCACCCAAGAGAGAGACTCCTAAAAGTTTAAAAAATACTCTGCAAAGATAAGCAAGCCATCTAAATTTGGAAAAATGTGGATACCCTGTAGACTGCAATGAGCTATAATTGGACCTAGACACTTTGTCGTTTAAGTCTTTAAAAAAAAAAAAAGATCTTTTAAGTCTAGCATTAACAGGAAACTTGAAAGAGGTAAGAAGTTGAGAAGTGATATCATTTTAAATTTGGTCACTATCATAAACAGGTTTAGGATAGAAATATTCAAAACTGCTGTCCAAATGTTTTCTTTTTTGGCACTAAGAACAACCTTGAATAAAAGCCTTTCCCCAGGAAATTGTTCTATCATTCTTTGGAAGAGAATGTGTTGAAGAAAAGGTGGAAACAAGATAGTCTGATCTGAAGGATGAAGAATGCCCCACCACCACCAAGATGGGGGAAATTGTCTGAAACCATCTGTTGCCAAAGAAACAAATGGAGATTCAGACTTTCTGGAAGAGAAAAGGGGCCATGGTGGGAGAGGGTCACAAGGTCTCTTGAATAGTCATTCGCTCTTATTGGACTGTCCTTGGTTTGGTGAAGCTTAACAGGAACCCCTTGCACTCTTCTTAACTGTCTACCTAAATTCTGTTCAAACTATTTATTCTGTTTTTTTCCTAACTTGAATGTGGAGAAATAAAATCCCTTGGACAGTTTGTAAAGGACAACAGAAAGAAATTACAGATTCCCTTGGTCAGTGTATCCCTTCATCACACATTTTTGATCACCTCTG
Organism: Protopterus annectens; assembly: GCF_019279795.1. Lineage (NCBI taxonomy): Eukaryota > Metazoa > Chordata > Ceratodontiformes > Protopteridae > Protopterus > Protopterus annectens. The sequence continues at coordinate 679,393,592 of NC_056748.1, forward strand.
CAGCAGATGAGACAAACACTAAATCTCTTTTTAAGGAAATATTTAAAGCCTCATCTTTAAATCAACTGGAAAGTTCTAAGAATGCAGCCAGAAAAACCTCCTTAAAACAGTACCAGCGGTCATAGCTATGAATGAAGTATCAACAGAGTCATATACACACTCTGCAAACAATGAGTAGTGACCCGTGCAATAGATACTTTTAGCAGTTTTTTTCTTTTCATTAACAAACTGTAGATAAAACGTTCCTCATACTTTCACTGTATGCCAGAACAAACTAACAAATGACCCAGACATTTTAAAATTCTAAAAATCACACTTTTTCCCATACCTATCAACACTTTTTCCATCCTTATTAGAAAGTTGGACTGGAATTAGCTAGATGTTTACCATTAGTGGCGTCAACTAAGTCTATAGTTGTTGGGTCAGTTTAGGGAATAATGTATATGAATCTAAAAGACTGAGAAATTTTGTACAGCCTATCTGCTTTTTAGGGACAGTTGGCTATCACAAAACCTGCAGATAGTAAGACATACATCCTCTAAAGTAGGCAGGACAGGAGGAATGGGTGTATCTTCTGGAAAATGTTTATGTAATAACTCATAAGTATTTTCTGAGGGACTAAGAAACCTCAGTGATCTTTCACTGAAAACACTGGGACATTCTTGCAATAGTCTTAGAGAAAGAGAACCCCCAAAGGAGGAATCAGAAACTGAGCTCTCCCCTGAGTCTGAATCAGAAATATGAGAACAAACCCTGAATCCATCCCTGAATCTTTCTGCTCATATTCAGAATCTTGAATCCCTTCAGGAAAAGAGTTCTCTCTCTTATCAGAAACAACTCTACAATAATGATGAATATCCTGAATTAAACCCTGTGCCAGTCCCAGTAAACTACTCCTATTCAAAGGAATTTGGGGATGAGTAGATACATGTTTGGTTTTACATTTATTTTTGAAAGGAAAAATCAGGCTAACCATGTTACTAATGGCAGCCACTGCTTCCCCAGGAATGAGCACAGAATTCTGACACAACAGAGAAACCTCCTTGTTCCTTCTACTAGGACTGACAAGAGTGGCTCTCCCTTGCCCACTGAAGGAACTACAATAGCTACAGATAATATGGCTAACTTCAAGCCTATAGTGGCTGGAAGTGCTACAACAAAGGGATTCAGAGTAAAAGATGAGTGTTCTGTGGTGCAAAAATGACCACAGCAGAGTCAACCACATATAACTGAGGCAAATTTCTAGACTTTCTTGGTGGTACAAACTGCCTACTTAACTTTTTCTTTCTGTGACTGGAAGAAGAAATGACCATGGGACCCCAATCTGATCCACTGTCCAGCCGAAAGTAATGCCTCTTTAATGGGGAAGACAAGCAGCAAACTACCAGTTTACAAACGTTACCTTTTTTCACAAAAAAATACAGTAAAACTAACTTTCAAATACTATTGCAGCCCCATAACAGAAAATTAAATATATTTTTTTCTGCATGAAATATGCTGTTTACATGACCTTAAAACTTACAGAAAACAATGAATGCTCTGTTTAAAAGTATATTACAGTATCGAGACATTCCATTAAAACACAACAATTCTAAATTTAGTATAACTTTCCTTTTGAGGAAAATGATAAAATATCAGTAAATATAAGAAAATGGAACGTTTTTACCCCAACAGGAACGTATCTGCCCAGCAAAGTTAAGTGCAACCTGACCATCGATGCTCAAATGCCTCAGAGGAGAGTACTGTTCAGCAGCAACAAATCTCTAAAGGGCTTTGCTCAGCTGAAGCTGCCTGACAGTTTGGGTTTATGGGAGGTGCCCAAATACTGGCTGTTATGTCTTTAGCAGGAAATAACCCATACAGGGGTCTATATTATAAGATCGATGGTTGAAAACATTGAACACCATATGGTCAATGTCTTCAAACATCGAACTTATAAAAACAACAAAAAAAAAAGACAAAAGTACCCAAATAGGTTTAAGCAGGAAGGCAAGCCCCCCTGCAGCCACACGTAGGGGGCTGTGCTCCTCACACCACCCACTACTTAAATATACAAACTCCAAGACTGCACTACATTGCAGTAAACAGAAATCTTTCCTTACAGAGATTTCTGTTTACACATTCACTGTGGTACGCTTTAGCTATTCTCGTGTTGACAATTTCATTTTCGATATTGTCGGCTTTCGAGAATATAATATAGACCCTCCCATATAGCTAAGGCTGCTACAGCAGTAATCAATATGAAGAACATACAGTGGGGAAGCCTAATACACATGTATGTGTTTTAGATGTACATACCAGTCCCCAATAACATATATATATATTTATATATATATATATATATATATATATATATATATATATATATATATATATATATATATACATATATATATATATATATATATATTTATATATATATACATATATATATATATATATATATATATATATATATATACATATATATATATATATATATATATATATATATATAAAAACCCAAAGTTCCATTGCACGTAACCAACATTGTGCTCAGACAAAACCAACAAACAGTTCACAAATAGGGTCCAGCACATAAAAATAGTCATCTGAAAATGTAAATATAGACTTAAATAAAAAAAACAAGTCCAACAATCAAATAAAGATTAACAAATTTATCTCTCCATTAATATGGCAGTCTTCACTCTACAGTGGATAGCAAACAATCAAACAGCACAAACACAAACCAGCTTCACCCCCTAGCGTCCTCAGTGTAGTACAATCTCCCCTTAATATACACATAGTCTTAAGCCTGTGTCACACATAAAAATACATAAACCAAGCATTATTACATTTTTATAAAAGCAACAAATAACATTACTGATTTTATCTATTAAATAATATATTCACATATCAATACATTATGATCTTTATTCATGAAATCTGTTTAAACTAAGCATAATGTAGGATTTACAAAAAATCAATATAGCTAATACCAATAATATATTTTAATAATATCCACCCACCGATGCTCATTTAAACCTAGCCTATACAGAGCTCCTAAATTAATTATCCATAGCCTCTCTTTGCTATCAAGGATGGAATGCTTTGTAATATTTTTATATAATATTTTTTGCTGACTATGCTTTGTAATATCTCACAGTTTTTTTACCTAGAAAACCTATGTGAATATATTTAATAGATAAAATATGTAATGTTATTTGATGCTTTTATAAAAATGTAATAATGCTTGGTATCTGTATTTTTATGTGTGATACAGCCTTAAGACTATGTGTATATTAAGGGGAGAATTGTTTGTGATTGTACTAAACTGAGGACACCAGTTTGTGTTTGTGCTGATTGATTGCTTGCTATCCACTGTAGAGTGAAGACTGCCATATGAATGGAGAAATAAGTTTGTTAATCTTTATTTGATTGTTGGACTAGTTTTTTCATTTAAGTTTATATTTACATTTTTGGATGACTATTTTTATGTGCTGGACCCTATTTGTGAACGGTGTATATATATATATATATATATATATATATATATATATATATATATATATATAAAAAATATATATATTTTTTTGAGTTATTACTGAGACTATCATGAAACAACAGACATTTAACAGTGGCCAGCTAAACCAGAGGGACATTTCAGGTACACTTATCAATCTTAGCAGAACATTGGCATTCTATGTGCCTGCCAACTGTGAAAAGTATTACATCAGTGAGAAGTGGAAGCCTACTTTTTCCACTCAAGGTCAAGTTTTTCTTTCCAAAAAGTGAGTTCTTGTAAGCAAACACTAAAAATGACACAAACAAAAAAAAAACGCAATTTAATACTAATTTCATTTGTTTTATGCATGGATTTGTTTTTCTTTGCCTTTTTGTGAAATCTCACTTTTCTTTCTCATGTTTGTCTCAACATTTGTTAAATCACAAATGCTAGGAGGGGCAAAAAAATAGTTTTGGACACTGACTGTAACTAATCAGCCACTAAGAAGCAATGGTTTTTAAATGTGGATATTTAAATGTGTCTCATCATTTATACATTTCTGGCATCACACCACAGATAAATAGTGTAGCTTTGAGCTACAGTTATGAGTCTAAACAAAAACAAGAGTTTCACAATGATTTTTTGACAAAAAATACAAGAAAACACAGCTCCCACATATTCTGATCTCACTCTACTGATTTTCTGTCAGTATTTTTATTTGCATATTATCTACACTGTATTTTTCTTAGCAAACTGATTTTTAGATATTTGTTGTAACTGTCATGATATACATTTATTATACTCAAGTCGATGAGCTGGAGATGTAGTAATTAACATCAAAGATACTAATTCTAAAACTGCAATGTTGAAATGAGAGTGGAAACCCAGCCATCTCCACCTAAATAACATACAATAATTACAAAGCTCTCTTACTGTTAAAGTTTGGAAAGAGCAGCTATCCCAAAAAATTCTTCAAGCCCAACATTCAAATATCCCTTAAAATTCTGCATTAGAAATTGCCACTGATAAAAATTAAAGGAAGCATAGTAATGGGAAAGAAAAGCTGATGTTAACAGTGAAAAGTGTGCAATCATAATACTGTTATAAGCTTGTGAAAAGAAAGAGAACCACAGAAAATGACCATCTCATCATGGAGCTGTATTTCTTTGACTAGGAAATGATGTTTGGGAGGTGAAGGCCTTGACAAGAGAACAAAATCATACCGCATGGCAGCTTCCAAGCCACAATGGGTATGAATTAGAAAATAATATTTACTTGCAATAACAGAGAGGCAGTAAGAGTAACGCAAGAATATTCAAGATGTGCTGAAAAGCATATTTATGAGAGGCTTCGTGGTTCTTTAAGTAAACCAGTAGTGAGGTATGCCAAATAAAATTACAAAAAAAAAAATACATCATCGATGAAAAAAACGCTTCTTGTTTTGAAGTAGATTGAGACAAAACAAATAAAAATAATAAATAAATACAAGAGCAAATAAAACTAAGCATCAATGAATGAAAACAACTTTTGATTAACTGAAATAAATGCTTGCCAAACAAAATGAAAACATTATATAGTTAGCTTAATTAGTAAATACAAAGTAAAATCCTACTATTTGTTTATTGTTCCATCTATTAGTTTGCCATTATGGTCCAGTTTTAGGCATTTGAGTACAGGGGACAACTTTTCCATAACATACTGACATTTGAAACTGCAGGCTGTGACTTCAACGTATTCCTAAAGAGCATTTTGTATTTTTACAATTGTAGAGAGACTGTTTTGTAGTGACTTTCCAGAGCAAAGTGTGTAAAATTAGAATGCTGTAATCACAAAACTGTGCTTTAATAATGGCGTGACAGTGTAGTTTTTGTTGCTGGATTCAGAGGATTGACTTCACTTATGAAAACTTTTCATTTATAAGGAAGAGCAGAATAATTGTTTTATTTAAGCTTGCTTAGAAGCACCTCTTGTAACAGACATATTTTAAAACAATCTAAACTAATATTTTGCATAGGAATCTTTAAATAATCTGAACTAGTCAATATGGTCTTCAGGTTTAAAAACTTCCTCTCCAGTAGACAATTCAGAATCAAATTCAGCTCCTCCTTTACAGAATTTATGCCACTTAAACATGGAGTCCTACATGGATCTGTTTTTCCCCTATACTTTTCTCACTGTTTCTTAATAATCTCCACTCCAATTTTAGTAAACAATTTAATTTAATGCTTCCTGCTGAGGAAGTGGTTCTTTACATGTCTTGTCCATACCATGATATATATATATATATATATATATATATATATATATATATATATATACAGAGAGAGAGAGAGAACATCCCTCCATATTAACCTCATGGCTACAAAGCAAGTGTTAATTACTTAAAGCCACCAAAACTAAAGCCAAGATTATGGAACTTACATACACATTTAAACATTTACTCATTGCCTGACACATAACAACAAAAGACAGAAAACAAAAAGTACCATGTATTTCTGCTTCTAACATTTACGGCTAGACCAACACCTTAAATTATATTTCTGCATAAAACAAACTAAAAACAAAGACTGATAAACACCTTTCTCAGCAAAGACATTTTCTTACAACTTGGCCACGAAGCAGGACCATAAAAAATTTATCTTACTTACCCAAATCAATTATCTACTTCCAATCATAGCAACCTCCCCCAATAAAATCTCTATTTTTTTTTGTTACAAACTGCCAATTCTACTTGACAGTTTATTACTTTAAAACCTCAAATAGTACAACATAGTTTAATTCTTTCAAAAGCCAAGTAGCTCCACTTCAGTAAAGAATTAATTTGCTACTGGATTCATCTAGCTACAAATTAATAACCAAATCTGCTCTCTTTCAATGAATTAACTTTACACAAAGCCTGGAAAAAGCCAGTCCCTTTCTATTCTAGGGCATAAGTTCCCTTTTAAAGCTCTGTTTATAAAATTTCATATTTTCAGTTCAATACTTACGATATGGGGATCAATTTCTTCTTCCCTCAAAAATCATAAAAATTTATTGGGAATTCAAACCAGATCTTAAACAACATTTTACCAAATCTGCTAGCTGCAGCTCTACATTGAAGAACTACCCAGCAGAAACTGTCAACAACATTCTCCATTTGAACACCTAGCCAGTTTTAGCTAACATCCACTGCTCTTGAATATGCCAGTCTTACATCACTCCTCATCAACTTACTATCCATATTTATTCCTACTTTCCTCCTTTATTTCTCCTGCCATAACCAACTATAATTAACTAATCTTTCCTACATTCTATCCTTAATATTGTACACATTATAAATAAATCAAATTCAAGGCTAAACATGTTAGTTAGCCCCTGCAGTTTAACAGTATAACAAAATGTATGCTCGTTCTAATAAGGTTTTGTTGCAATGCATTTATTCAGTTAAATTGTCTGCTTGATTTTAACCTTAATGTTTTACTACTGCAATTCACTGTTGCTGTTTAGTCTAACAACCTGGGCAGGGGCAATACATATAAACTGAGATCAGTAAATTCTCCCAGACAGCTAAATAGGTAGATGGGTAAATATAGAAAGAAAGAAAGATAGACAGATAGATAGATAATGTGGATCTACCTTCAGAAACATGCCAGAGGATTTCTATCCTATAAAGTCTGTATATTTTCTGAACTGATCACGTGATTACAGATTAACAAATTAGCACATGTACCAAGAAGCCTAAGTGAACCTTGCATCTGAAAAAGGGAAGTCCACACTTCTCATAACAAACTAATACATTTTTCATTTCATTTCACTTATTAAAACCTTTATGCTTCTAATGTTATACTAAAAATATGAAAGGCAGTTTGCATGCCATTTGTCTGGAGATGAAAATAAAAAAAATCTTAGCATGTATAGAAATTAACAAGTCTGAAATATTATCCAGCCATACAAATAATTTTGTATTGTTTGTTGATCTGGTATATAAAACCGACACAAAGAATGAAAAAATCCATTAATTGACTTACACACACTATTTGTTATATTAATTCTTTCTATGGTGCTTTGATCCAAGTCAAATATTTACATTTTTATTTTAGCATTGCATAGTATTTCCAATGAAAAGAAAGAAACTAATATTTTGTACTTAAATATTTTAAATATGAAAATAATTTTTTTGTCTTTATTTATATAGTTTGTACAATGTCATTAAAGGTTCAATATTTTCTGCATAACAACATCAATGTACACAGTGGATATGGGACATTGCCTCACAGACCAGGTAGTTGAAGCTTTTGAGATAATGCTCAGTCAACAATAATGGATTTCAATAAAATAATTTTATACTGGAGGCAGATCTGCCCACCATCACCATTGTAAGTGGGTGAACTTTCTGATAGCACCTGACCCATTTTAATATACTCGAGCCTCAAAGTGAGCTGAACATTCTTTCCTTTGAAGTACATCCTAGTTTGTCCACCTGATCAAACTAGCATCCACTGAAAAATTATATGTGAAGCATAAGTATTCATCTAAAGATGGGGCTATACTCTCTGTACCCCTTGTATAAGACAGCTATGTCTAAGGTTGATAACCTCTGGATAATTTGAAAATTCTTTTGTTGAAAGGTTGTGTGTTTTATTAAATCACAATAATGCAATCAATTTCCACTTACCCTAACCTGACCAACAAATGCATTGGCTTCCTCTTCTTGGACTGTCAAGTTTTTTGGCAGTAAAGGATCAAAAAAAGGGTCATTATCATTGACATCTGTGACCACAATGTTTACTGTTGCAGTAGAAGTCTGAAATAAATAAATAAATAAATAAAAGCCGTAAGCAATTAATCTTAACCTCATTGAAATGAAAACAAGTAGTTGTTATTTAAATTTGCTTTAAGAAAAATTGCATTAAGCTAGTAGACAACTTCTAAAAACAGCAGAGTCTTCTGAGCTGACAGAAATCTTATGATAACAGTAATACAAATCATTTACATACACCTTTTTTCATTTTAAAATATATAATAATAGGCAAACACAGTTACCTTTTGACCCTTTATTACAATATAAACAAATCAAAGCATGAGTGACTGAAGTATAGCTGTGGAAATGCTATTTCTCTTAAAAGAAAATGCACTGCATTAAATGCAAATGTGGCCATTTCTGCATTGTGTAACTACAGCGTATTGGTAATTTGACTTTCTTTTACAGAGTACAATCAGATCAGAAGAGATATGCATCAGTTTAAGTGTCGGAGCTTTATTTATTCTACTTGCTGGTTGCGCTATGTTATTGTTGTTTGCTCAAATTGCTTATCATTGTAATGAGGAATAATGAAGCCAAGTAATTTGTCTTCTCTAAGCTTTACAGATAGTAGAAAAGTTAAGGATCGCTCAAGTTTCAAACTGCAGTGGCCTAAGAATGAGAGAATGTAAAGAAGGTTGAGCAGGAAGGTTTGTATTCCTAAAAATGGTAGTTTGCAGAAGTTGCACATTGTCATTCATTATCTTTAAGCACATATATTTATAGTTTATATGTACTGATTAAAATAGGATGTGAGCTAAGGAATGCAAGCTAGTGCAATTAAAAATTCATAGGGTTCAAGGCAACATTCTGCTCAATAATGTGGAAACAGAATCAAGTGCTACATGTTTCTCTATCCTCACAAGGACAGGTTGCAAGTAAAAACTGAAAATAAATACACAGACTAACACTGAATGAAGCACAAGGTAGAGATGTAAATATACACAGACAGAGAGAAAGATAAAATGGGGAGGGGGTAAAATATATTTCTGTAAACAATGCTAACTATTTATAAAATAAAAATACAGACAATAAGATGTTTTATTGTTTCTTTGCACATATGAATGTTCTACAGACTTAAGACTAAAAAACTTAAGTCTGTAAAGGTAATAGAGTCACATGTTATAAAACATCCAAAGATAAAGAAATGCACATGATCACTGAATAACAAAAACTAAGCACATAGATATTATAAATAAGTGAAGTTATAAGGAAAACTTAAAAATAAAACAGTATTACATACACCTAAAAAACTGACATACATGTGTGCATTGAGCAATGTTTAAAATTAATGTTTAAGAGCTCTGTTTTTAAGTTTGCATTTAAATATCATAGCATCTATCAGTCTAGGATGTGTATCCTTTAATAGCTTTTCAAAAATATATATTCACCACAATCAAGAATGTTCTCAGTATCAGCCACTCACAGAGTTTATACAGATCCCAAGGCTACTAAGTCTTGGGACCACTCTGGCTTTCTCAATAAAGCAATGTCTTTCAGCTTTTCCCAGTTAGGGGTCGCTGCAGCAAGTCAATGGTCCACTTATGATTGGCAGTAGATTTCTATGGTGTCGAGTTGCCAGCCCAATGCCCAAGCTTCAGAGAAGGCACACCCACACATGCACGCACCTACCTGAATGTCTTTATAGTTCACTGGACCATGGAAAGGACATGCAGAATCTGCACAGAAGGCACTCTAGATGAGAATCGAACTGAAGAGCCTCTTGCTTTGAGGTGCCAATGCTAACCACTGCACCACCACAGCTGTTCCACCACTCTGGCTTTCTCAGTACTCTTCATCATACATCATTGCCTTTCTCCAAAGAAGCCATACCAGTCAGTCCCACAGTAAATGTGTGGCTATACATTCTGAGCTCTAGGACCATTGTCTAGTTTTTTTTTTAAGTACATAAAATGGGACTTTTTAGGAAATACAGACTGATCTACCTATTTATTTAGTTTTGTCCCAGTGTTCGGGTCACTCTTTTTTGGCATCTACTCCTTTGAAGTCAAGAGCAATGTCAAGAGCCTTTGGCTGACCAGTTTTACAGATTATTGAAAATCAGGCACAGTCACAGAATCATCCAAAGACACAAAGACCCTCCAAGAAGGCCTGACACAGAACAATAGCTGGTGCCAAACCCACAATCTAAAACACAATGCCATATTATCTTTTGTGAAGATGGCTAACCCTGGAAACTACCACACTGATAATACACCCCTAAGGGTAGACCCCACTGGTCAGAGATATGGAAATTCATTTAGACAGTAACCTGGAATTTGACCATAATGTGTTTACAGTAATAAGGAATCATTCTGTATTGCTCAACTTATATGGCATCTATTTCCAAGGTGTTCATTATAACACTGTACTTAGGGCTAATAAGACCAGTCACTGAGTACAATGCCCCTTCAATATGTGCCTGCCCAGGCATATAAACAACAGAAGCATCCACAGAAGATTATCACAAGAGAATATAGGACATATACAACATGCCCTGTGTGGACCGCCTCAAAGTGCAGTGTCTGTACAGTCTCCTAAGGATTGCTGAGAGGTGATCTATGCCTGACCTATAAACATCCCCTGATCCTGCTCTGATGAACTTCCTGCAAATCCACAAAACAAATAGCATCATAATTACCAAATCTAGGGACCCAAGTCTAATCAGCAGCATAAATAGGACATGTTGGATGGACAGGTATGCGTCTCACAGATGACCCCTTCTCTGGACAGGCTCCCCATCCATGTGGAGCAGAATTCTTTCCCTAACTTAATATAACTTGGGCCAGTTAAGGGGGAATCAGGTATTTACCCCTGATCTAACACCTATGTCACTATTAGACAGAGGCAGCCTGTAAATACTTGACCACCCATAACCAAGCTTTCATATAGTCCCTAAATAAGCATAGAGTATTAAAACGTGTCAGATAAATTTGGGAAGTATGGCTAGACTTAAAAAAGCCCCTTGTGGTTGTTATCCTAGCAATCACCTATGCACCTATATACATATGTATACATATATTTTTCAAAAATCCTAGCTCCTGCTCTATGAGCCATTTCTTATATATCTAGAAAAAACATGTGATACATAGATATATATTTTTTATGACACTGCAAGTGTAATGCCCCATGGTATGTAAGACTTCATGATTGTACTACTGTGTTACCAGGGACTACATAACAAAGTAGCATGCCTCCATGTTGCCACATGCATACGTATTTAAACTCCTGCTTGATAAGCATTGTGATAAAATGGCATCAGCTGTTTTAAACAAGTTACCCAAGTTCAAGCTCTTTTTCTTAGTAGAAAGTGATGCTCCACCAACTACTTCTGCTTCTACTTTTTTTGCGCACAGTCCTTTTTTAATACTTTCTTTAATAGGTCCTGAGTCAAAATTAAAAGTTATTGCTATGCCTGCAAGCTTATCTACTGTCTCAGGTATTAGTTGAAGAGCAATTATGGAAATAAAATGTTTTATAAAAGGAGGATGTTTTTTTACTGTGTGAGTTTCTGACTTCTGCTGATATTTTAGCAAGATTATTTTCAGGGAAACCAGGGACTCTATTATTGTCTTTTAACATGCGTACATCATTGTCATGATTAGTTAAGTGTGAAATCCAAATTAGCAAACTTGTGTATTTTCCTTGATGTATCTAATAGGATTAATACTTTGAAAATGCATTAAAACATTGCTTGCAGTAGACTTTTATATATGTTTATTCAAACTGTTAGTCCCTGTGCCCTATACAGTTAAAAATCCATAAAACTACACCGTTTTGATCAACAGTTAGAGTAAACATGAGGAACCAAGTGCTTTGTTTAAAAATGCATCATAGATATCTAGTTCAATTAAATGTTTCTGCCTTATAAATAATAATGATATAAGATATTATTCCAAGATGCACTGTTGTATTCATGATGTCCTCTCAGTCTGGCAGAATGCTATAGCAGCTCTCATTGTCACATTAATAATTTATTTATTTTTTTTAATGAAAACAAAATAAATCTGGACATCGGCATATCAAGAATATATCAGGTGAGATATATAATGGTGGATGTGTCCAATATCTATACAAAATTGTATTACTTTATAGAAAAATGACTGTTGGTTGGGTCTTGGAGATTAGGAATTGTAATGTAAATTAACAATAATCATAATTAGTTCCTTCCTGGTACCTAATGTTAAGCTTTACCTCCATGTCTAGAAGTCTGTGTATGTACTCCAGTGCCAAATTGTTGTGTCAGGGGTAATCATTTTCTCTATGTTTGTGTGATTGTGGAGTTAGTATATTTATGTTAGAGGGTGTGGGGAGCAAGCTCCCTCCCACATAGGGGCGAAGGTTTGAAAAAAAACGTTTTTGGAGATATATTTAGTATATGTGAAATTTTCAGTTAAATGAGTTTTAATGGTTTGTGGTACAGTCAACGAAAATAATTAATGCTTCATTCTTTGAACCATTAGCTAGAACTATTGGGTGTAAACCTCGCTTTGATGTGCTTTTGCCTATATAAGGTATACCATAAAAATACCCTAGTTTCAAATGTTCAATTGACAAATGTTCACTTGCAAATCCATCTATTGTAAAAAAAACATATAGCAACACAATATAACTTGAATAACTACTTCATTATTTTATATGCATTAACCTCTTGGTCAGTTAAATTGCAATAAAAACAGCTAATGATACACATTTTTCATTCTTATGTATCCTGGTGTCTTACTTGTATCGGATGTATATTTTCCAGCAAATAGTTTCCTGGTCAGTCCAATGCACATTTAAGCAGTTTCTAAAGTGTCTTCAAAATCTTTAGTAACTATATGGATAGGAAGCATGTGCAGTCTTGCCTTGTAGGGAGATCCAGCATCTCTTTCTGACTCAACAGAACTGAAATTATTGTCCTTTTTAAGCAATTCAATACACTGTAATGAGAAAACTGAATAGGATGAAAATACATATGTTCTATGGTAATATGAATTTTCCTTTTGTCTGATTGTCTTAACAGGCAAACAAGACAACTTGTCAAATCCACCAAGAGCTCCATTGAGAGAAACCTAGCAAGTACTGCCAATGATAACCATAAGGCCCTTTACAGCTACGTACATAACCTAAAGGGTAGGACCCAAGCATGTGCCCAAATGGTGGCTAATGGTATCACACGGTCCAACCTCACAGAGATAGTGAACCTGCTAGCAGATAGGTTTGGTGAAAATTTCACTCCCTTATCCCCTCCTAACGTATGACAAATCCTCCCCAAAACTCCCCCCACCTTATATATCAGAAGAGCAGGTCCTCAAAGCCATGTCTAAGGCAAAGAACACTGTCTCTATGGGACCAGATGACATCCCAGGCTGTCTTCTAAGCAGGCTAAAACATGAACTAGTATCACCACTACGTACCCTTTTTAATCATAGCCAAAACACAAGCTTTATTCCTGTGGAATGGAGAACAGATACAGTTATTCCCTTCAACAAAGGTGGCCCAGCAATAGACAAAGGGAATTACAGACCCATAAGCCTTAACAGCCTCATCTATAAGGCCACTGAAAGAATCATTATGGACCTCAGAAATAAAGACATAGGTGACCTCCAAACCCTGGATCCTATCTAATTCGGCTTTGTGAAGGGCAGATCCTGCCTGTTAAATCTAGCGGATTTCTTTGAAAGTATGACCATGGCCATTGATAAGGGAAATCTGTGCACACAGTATAGGTCAACTTGGTAAAGACTTTTGATACAATCCCACATTCAGGCATTACTGCTAAATTTAGCAAACTAACTTTAAAGCCCTTCATTGTAAGATGGTTTGACAACTGGCTCACAAACCCGATGCACACTATCAAAGTGGGTGACTCCACATCAGCCAGCAGACCTGTTACCAGCAGGGTGCCACAGAGGTCAATTCTGGGCCCCCTACAGTTTGGTATATACATCTGAGAAGTTCATGTCAAAACTAAAGGGTTGTGTCTGACCAAGTTTGCAGATGACTGCAAACTAGGTGCAATCATTGCATCCTCAAATGATGTCAGTATACTCCAGAAGGGTCTCACACAGACTAATGACTGGTGTATCAGTCACGGTCTCAAACTGAATGGAAAGATATGCATTATCACTCCCTTTGGCACAAATAATGTCCCTTCGTACTGTCAAATCAATAACAATACCCTAAGTACCCATGAAGTGATAAAGGACCTGGGATCACAGGTTGACCATGACCTTAACTTTGACCACCATGTGTCTACCATTGTAAGGAAAGCTTTCCACATAGCTAACTTGATTAGTAAAGGCATCATAAGAGCAAAAGAGGTGATAACCACTTTATACTCTATAACCCCTCCTATACACGGGACATATCCTGTCCATAACTGAGTATAATCCCCCATTCGGTATATACCATACTTAGCATCTGCAACAATCAGAGGGACCTCAGAGGTTTCTAAGAAAGATCATGGAGCTCCAGCATGCGCTTTACATGGACCAACTAAAAGCTCCTCTCACTATACTCCATGTCATATAGACTTCTTAGGGGAGACTTATGCCTGGTCTACAGAGTAACCCAAGACCCAAACCTAATGACCTCACTGCACATCTGTAAATCAAATGTGTCTAGGGTTATCCATTCCAGGGACTTAAATATGGCCTACAACTTAAATAGGACTTGCTGGAGGGTCAGCTCTATCTCCCAGCGACTGCCACATCTTTGGAAGGGGCTACCAATTCATGTGAAACAGAGCACCTCTGTGACAATGTTCAAGAAGAACCTGGATGAGTGGATGAGGCACCATACATTCTTACCAGGGATTGTGCTCACAACCCTCCTGGACTTGGTCAGTCATCATTAAATGTAATCTTGGGTAATGACTAGTACTTCTATGGTATTACATTGGGTTGAAATGGCTAGGCTTAAAATGACCTTGAGGTCAACAGCCTAGTAATCTCCAATGATCCTATGACTGTGTTGTTTCCTGCCAAACCTGTCTATATCACAGTTATATGTATTGCTCTGAAGCTGAGACTAGGCTGTTGGTATCCATCCTGGTTGCCATGACTGGCTTAAAATATGCTGTGTTCTCCTGTTGACTAGCTGTATCCCGTCCTAAATGAGGAAACTGTTGCTCCACATTCTGCATAATTATTGCTTGAGATCTTACAGGTGCCCTGGAAATATGAGGAAATTCCTTTAAAAAGATTTGCTGCTTTCATTAACTTGTTTCTAATAACTGAAGTGATGTGTCATTAATTTTAAGAAAGTTTCAATGAGAAGATTTCCAGGAGATGATCAGAGTTAGTACTCAAACAGTGGTGCAGCAGCAGCGTTGTCGCCTCACAAGAGGTTCTCCAGTTCGATTCTTGGCTGGGGTGCCTTCTGTGGGAGTCTGCATGCCCTCCCTGCATTTGTGTGGGTTTCCTCTGATGTTACAAAGACATGCATCTGGAGTGTTTCTCCCCAGGCCTCTGCTGAAAATTGGCTTCATTCCAAGTTGGACTTTCCCAGTAAACAAATAATCCCGGTAAACAAACAAATAATAAATAAATTAATTAATTAATAAAACAATAATTATACTATAGCATAAATACCATCCATACTTTCCTCCCAGGAAAAGTGGTGTAGTAAACAAAATGTCATTTTTTTCCAGCAACCATAACTGTTATGCAACAATAAATGACCAGTGGTTACAAAGACAGTAGTAGTACCCAGCATTTTAAGGGAATGCAATACTACTTGCCTAGTTCAAAATGAATTAAATTTTATAAAATAGGAGGGGTGTATCATTTAAGGAATAAAACTGAAGTCTAGTACTTAAGATAAATTCAGGTCCTGCTGGCAGGCTTGGTCCAAGCAGATAATGTGTGAAAAATATGTAAATAAGACACTAACAGCCAATGCGTCTAAAGTTTATGGCTACAAATGACATACGCATTAGTTGCATTGTATAAACGGGACAGCCTGTGTGAGTAGGAGTATGATGTTGAATTAAACAGAGTAGATAATGCTGAGTTCCTAGGAGAGTTACAATTGGCAATAACAGGTGTCTTATAGTAGGTAGCACATGATCCATTTGGGACTACCTAGCTGATTAATAAACTGGCTTTATATCACAATACCCAAGTAAATATTTTGGTTCCTTATACCAAATCTGGTAGACAATATGCTGTCTTGAAAATGGCAGATCATAATGTTGTCATAAGTAGTCTACTAGTGACCTAATTAGATATCATTAACAGACCCTGATTTAGCCTCATTTCCAAACCTCTCATCTTCAAATAAGAAAACAATGAAGCTGCAACAGACAGAGGTGTGTAATAATCTGACAGACAGCATTTGGAGTCCTTTAAAAGGGCAACAAATTTCATCACAAACTCAGTAAATTAAAAAAAAAAGTTTTACTGCGTAATAGTTTTGTAAAAATTACCAAATATAGAAAGTGAGGTTTTGAGATTTATATTAAGGAAGAAGAGCTGCAAAAAAGAGGGATGACAGTTTAGCACTCACAGAAGAAAGAATGAGACAGAACACAGCTATGAAATGGTCCTTTAACTCTAAGGTGCATCGTGACCTTAAACTCAAGAGAGTAATGCTGCTTATAAAAATATAATGGGGATTGTTCCTAATGGATAAACCATGTTTAACAGAAGTGTATCTTGTCTAGAACAAAAATGGACTGCCCAAACAAAAACAGGTGCATCAAGAAAAAAAAAGATTCACTTCATTTATTCTGTACATAGTAACAGCTGCTCATCAGATTATAGCTCTGTAGTGATAATTTTCTATCTCATCTCACAATTTTAGAGCCATGCAGGAAACCTTGTTAGACAAGCACACCATGCTGGCAGGAAGCAGTGACTTTCAATACACGATTAACTCATGGGGCCAAATCAACCACAAAAACAATAAGTACATCATCTCACTGTCAGCCACCAGAGCATGTTTAGTATTCAATCGCTGATTAACAGTTTCTTGGTTTTACATACTTCCGTGAATTTATAATGCAGCTAAACAAATTAAAATCTTCACTTCCACCTTACACAAATGTTCCAGCTCGATGTCTCCCCAGTCTTATTTCCACCTAACAGATTAATATTCTGCAAATATAACACCTCAGATTTTGTCTTTTAATGCAACAGGAGATGGATTTAATTAAACCATTAACATTAAGAAAGGTCTCCGAGTTGCTTATAATGAGAGAACAATTATGTTATCACAATGTACAGGTTTAAAAAATGTCCTCCTCCTTAAAATGTGTGCTCTATTTTCATTTCAAGTACAGTATCCAACAGAAATTAAATAAATCTCAAAAAGGGTAAAAAAAAAAAAAAAAAAAGATATATAATGCGGGTAGTCAGTTTAGGTATAATAAATAGTGGAATGAGGTTAACGATTAAGAACGACTACTGATCATATATTATAACTATTCAGCCATGGTAAACAAAACTCACAGGGTACTGTGCTGTGGTCAGGAGAAGATTACATGTTCACTGGAGTGATAAGGAACTGCTCATTGCTACTGACACAGATATATTAAAAAAGCAGGCTTAAACACAGAACCAAAACATGTTTTATTCAGCATAAAATAAAGATAAAAAGGCATATAGTGTACTGGAGTTGGACAGAGTCAAATAATATGCCTCAGCAATTTGTGAACCTAAAATTATTTCACACTCCATTTTACAGGAAGAAAATATGAGCAATGCATTAGTCTAAGTGACTTTTGTAATATAATGATAGCATAATAAAATCTCTGTTGATCACAATAGTCAATAAGTAATGTTTATTCTTATGGCAAATGCCAACTGGCTCCATGTGCAACTGATTTCATTATTTTTTGCTTTTATGTGAGAATAAATAATGCTTTGAAATTAATTATTTTACTGCATAATTCAGAATCAAGAATTGGTTGCCTTATTATTTGGGATCTTATTATTCATTGCAAATGGTATCAAAAACAGTTGCAGCCATATATATTTTTTGGAATGGAAACTGTTACTAGATTTAAGACATACTTGCTGCCACTAATCTTAGTAACTGTTTTGCTACTTCATACGCAAATCTTAGGCATGCTTGTTAGCGCAGCTGCAAAATTATTATTATGTTTGGGAGACTTTTGTTGGCATTGTAGGCAGATCAAGCAACCGGCTGCTATAAATTCTGACATGTAAGACATTTAAGTGAGACAAGGGATAAGATTCGTAAATGTGTGGAGTAGAGCAAAAGGAAATGTTGTGAAATCTATAATTCATTAATATAAGAAAGCTGCACTAAACACTGTTACAAGCCATGCTGCAGTACAGTAATACAACCATCAGCTATACAGGGCATTGTAAGTCACTGAAAACAAACTAACTTCAGAGAATAGTAAACAAACATTATTATCCACATGCTAAGAAGTCCACACATGTGAAGCAATATACTGATATGTCATGCTTGTTTCATGTCTGTTAAGTTAGCATAGGTTGACAAGGTGGCATTACATTTTCTGCATGGGAATCATGACAGTGAAATAAAATAGTTGATAAAGGGACTTCTTCCATGGCTTATAGGTTCATAGGTTAGTACTAGGCTAACTGCCCTTGCGAGCCATTTTAAGCCTAGCCAATTATCCCTTGTGAGACTCAATCCCTACACCTTGTGTTTGTAAGGCAAACATCTTAACCATTAGGCCACCCTCCCAACACCCTCTTCTTCTAAATGTTTCCCTTTTACTGAAAATCATAAATGTTTTAGATATTAAAGGAAATACCAGATATAACAATTCACACAGTATAATGACCCACTCCGAAGTACATCTATTCTTTTGGGGAATAGTGAGAAACATCCATCAAAAAATTTGAATAGAATGAGTTTATTTATAACTGCTTCAGAACGTTCATCTCTCAAAGTACAATGAACTACATGAAATTATAGTATTTTCACCATGCACTCTAACTTTTTTCATTAGGCAAATAATATTAATAGCTTAGTAGCATCACATATTGAGCACTGGAGTGTTACCAGTCAGAGGCTCTTTTATTATTCATAGCACTTACTGGTAAATGCATCAGTAAAGAAGACGTGCACACACCAAGTGACCAATCACATTTTAATAGAAGAAAATGCAATGTTTTTAACATTACTAAGAGCAAAGAGACAAAAAAAGAGCAAATAAAAGGAACAGACAAACTTGGAACAAAGTCTATGGGCATTTGAAGGAAAGGCTACAGGAATCTGTCATTCAGAAACATCTACATTTGCAGCTTTGTTGCTGAATAAACATCCAGCAAAGTATCATTTGTACCTACCTGTCTCTAGAACACTTGTTCCTGTGTTTATTTTGTTATAAAAATAAACTGCAAAAAATAATGAAAAAGCAGGCACAGTGCTTAAAGCACAATAAGAAAAAAATATAGATAGATAGATAGAAGGATGGATAGCACATACTAACCCTTCCAATATTCCATACAAGATAGATGACTCATGAACTGCATAATTTATTATCCTAGATGTACTGAAGGCAGAAGAGAGCTAGTAAATATGGTTCACATAAGTAAGTCATCAAATAAGATGGCACAAGTAGGTGGAAGTACAACACTGGGAAAAGAATAAAGACTGCATAAATCCAAGTCTAGTGGCAAATGCAGCTGAACAGTACTATTTATACAATTGATCAAATGCTACACAGTGGAATTAAGCAGCTATAAAGAAATAACAGTAAAACAAAAAGACATTCTACACAAAGCACATCATATCAAGGCCCCGAAAAAGGGAAAGGAAATAGGACTTAATCAACTTAGACCGAAGACATGAATATATTAGAGTTAATCTCACAGCTAATTAAGCCAGACTTAACATTCAAGAGTGGTCAGAAATACACCATCAGACTTGTCAGATTAAGATAACTGATGGTGATATTTTGCATTGTCCTTGGGAATTACAACTAAAAATGAGTTTTGCATTCTTTAAAAGAGTGAAACATTATGTGGGAAACCGGTTTTGGCTGATGATATATTTCATGGTATATTTGTACTGTAGTACAGAATTTGCATAGTGGCTAATATTAGATGGGTGAAGTAAAGGGATTTTTATACTAAAGTACATGGGAATTATAAGAATGTAGAGCTAAAATAAAGCTGTGAAATTAATTACTGTATATGAAGGGTAAGTGGGTGGTTTCAAAAATTCCCCTAATTTAAAATACTTAGGAAAAATTGTTATAAATGTAAATGTATGACTAGGATGTGCATCTTCTTTCAGCATTTATTTTGCAAATTTTTCATTTTGTTAAAAGACCTGAAGGAAGCACGGAGGTATACTGATTAACATTGCTGCTGCATACTATTTGGGTTCTGGTTTCTTGTTTGCCTGGGATGCATTTACTTTGATGTGTGTACGTCCTTCTTATGTCCATAACAGTTTTTATTTTTTTGTGTGTGCTATGCTTTACTTCCACATATCAAAAGGATGACATGGGTGAAATGGGAACTTTACTATTGTGTCATGCATTAATAAGTAACAGGTAGGTGTGTGCACGTGTGTGTTGGAATGTGCTAATACTTCATCAGGGAACATTTCAATGCCCTGCTACTACTGAACAGATCCCTGGCAGTGTATAATAATGCAGGTAGAATCAGATTAGTTTGTGTTCACCAGCTTGTCTTTCAAGGTAGGAGAGACGCACCTTTCTAAATGTGTAGTGTGTTAAAGGACACATACATGAAACATGCAAACAGTGCAGCACATTAGTAATCACAGAATTTTTACATACTGATTATTAAAGACAGCACACAGTCCTCAGCAATGAAAATGAATCGGCTGACAACAACAACCTTCACATATGTCAAGGAATACCAATGCTCGAGAAGGAATGTATAAAAACCTAAGACAGTGTTGTTATATCCCTGACAAATTTGTTAGTTTGCAAAGGATAATTCCATATATATTTCTGACAACTACTGACAGCTATGCATCCTTCCAATGTTCATAGATGAATCACAAAATTGACAGATTGAGCACATATCAAGGTTAAATACAGATTAATGAAGGTATGCACATCGTGAAAATTATAATGTGTAGACTTTCTAACTGTAAAACTGTACTTAATGTTCAAAAAGGGTAAAGTTCTTAACTTTAAGGGCTAATATTGTGGACTGGAAATTCAAAATTATTTTCTTTTTTTTTTTTCTATAGACACCAACTCTCAATGGCTGTGTGAAGGACCTTGGTGGCACATTGAAGGAGCAGATAAAGAATTAAAGAGATTTCATAATTGTAAATATCTGCAATCATAGTTGGGAATGAACTACTTTATTTTTTGGGTCACCACTGGCTCATTGGGCTTCTGTTACTGAATGAATCACTTCTGCTAACAAAGTAGGTATGTGTAAATAATGCTGCACTTGGCTTGGAGTTTTTATGTAAGTTAAGAACTTTCATTAGGCATGTTAGGGACATGTAGTGGTGTAATTTTATGCAAAAAAAACAGGCAAGTATTCTGAGTGAGTTTTCATCACCACCTCACTTACTAGTTGGTGAGAAGTAGTGAAAAAAATGCATTCCTCAGAGTCCAAGGAAACATGATTTGCCTTCTTTTTTTTCACAGTAGAAATTATTGAACTCCACTGAAGTGAATGTAGATTTTATTTAAAATGCACTAAGTACCACAGCGACTGAGTTATGTAAATAACTGAACATTAGTGTATATAGCCTTGTATGTCCCTCTTTGCCCCATTAAACCCATTGAATAAAACAATTATTCAGCTGTTACATTCACTGTATTACTACATATAAATGCAGAGTCTGTCAGAAAACTGAAACAAGTTATTTTAATTCAAAAGGGATCGGATCCGGTTTTCCAGTAGCTTATTTTTCCTGAGCCTGACAACAATTGCATTATTTCGATCCAGTGCATACTTGAATTACCTCTAACATAACCAAACAGTCTCCTCAAAATGTACACCATCTATTCATCAGTCTACCTGTTAAGAAACCAGTTTTCAATTTTCTTTGTGCTATTCCCGTGTTTCAGTTTATTCAAAACGTTGTTTATTCTTCTAAAGTATCCTGTCTCTTCTTTTAAAAATGTGCCTTTTTAATAGTATTAACCTTTGTTCATGGAATTACCTGGGGAGAACCTACATTATTTAAAAAAAAAAAAAATACACCAAATTCCAAGCAGAAAGAAGTATCAAACCCGGAGATGATAGAAAAAGTTTTCCTTTAATAACATGTCCTGGTACCTCGGCAATTCGCCTTCACTGGAACACCTCACCATACAAAAACCATCTCCTTATATACTAATGACTCATTCATCAATCAGTTCATTAATCATTTTAAAAGTTCCATATTCATTTTCATTGTTTGCATAACAGTGTTGCTGTAACAGCATAAATAAAACGCAAATAAGAAATTTAAATAGAATTCATACTGACATATCCCTGCAACGTATACCTCAATACATAAACAAAAATGTTAATGATGCAAAATTTCATACTGGAATCCCAGTGTCTAAATTCACGCCCCTCGGATGTAAGGTATGATAATTAAAAATAATTTTATATTCTAATCTATTAAGTTCAGTTTTGAAATTGCCAACCTCAAAATGTGGTCTGGCCAATACACTGAAAATAAATCCATTACTATTACCACTGTGTATGTTAACAAAGTGTGAGGCGACGGGGCTGTCCATATTACTCCTTCTCACATCCCCCAAATGCTCAAGGATGTGAATTTTTACTTTCCTCGTAGTTTGACCAGCATACCAAAGTGGCTTAACACAATCACACCCCAAAATATAAACCACCCCTTGCGATGAGCAAACTTCTCAAACACTTGATACTATTTCCCATTGATTTTCTTTCCATGCAAATTTCTAACCCTATTACATACGAAACATCGTCCACAACATTGCATGCCAACATCCATGGCATCTGTTGGATATTCCAACTTCCTAGTTAACAATTCTTTCAAATGATTGTACCTACTATAGGAAAAAGTAATGTGTCTAGGAAACAAATGACCAACAATCATGTCATCACAAACCACATGCCAAAATTGTTTAACAATTTTCTCAACTACCCATGAAAATTTAGAATACCTAGATACAAAAAATAATCTATCCTCTTCATGTGGGGCTGAACATTGCTTATAGTAACCACCTCTTGTTTTCTTTTCTCCACATAACCTATCCTTAATTCCTAACAGTATTGTCTCCGAGTAACCTCTAGAAGAAAGTCTTACAAACACCTCATTAAGGACTTCATCCCACAATTTTAAATCAGAGGTGTTCCTGAGGATTCTTTTAAATTCTCCTTTAGGCAATGCTTTAATCAAATGTGGAGGATGATGCTGCTAGGATGCAAAAAGTTATTAACCGAGGTAGGTTTCCTAAAAGGTCTGTGTTGCACCTTATGATCCTTTCCAATGTAGAATTCTACGTCCAAAAAATATATTTTTTCTGTTGAACATTCAAATACAAAACTTAGCTCATGTGCGTTTTTATTCAAATCCTGTATAAAACCAATAAACAAAGATAATTTTCCCTTACAAAAATGATATCATCAATATATTGTTTATAAAAAACTACATTATTAACAAAAATGCATTCTGGGACATAAATTCCTTCTCAAATTCACCCATATATATATAACTGCGTAGGTAGGGGCAAAAGCCGCTCCCATAGCTGTTCCTTTAACTTGAAGGTAAAAATCCTTCTTCCACATAAAATAGTTTTGTGTAAGACTATATTCCAACAGGGACAGCAAAAACATTGTATGAGAGCCCTCACCCATCATCTTTTTCATGGCTTCCAACCTCCAACGCTTGTCAATATTAGTGTATAAAGAAGAAACATCTACTGTGACCCAGTATAACTCTTTATCCCACATCATCCCACGCAGTGCTCTACAAACATCCTGGGTGTTTTTCACATGAGAAGGTACCTTAAGCAAAAAACCTTTGAAGTGAAAATCAAGAAATTTATTTACTCTTTCTATGTAGGAACCCACCCCTGAGATAATGGGTCTCCCTGGTGGGTTAACCATGCTCTTATGAATTTTAGTAATTGGATAAATGTAGGGTGGTTTGGTTCCTTCACCAACAATTTTTAACATCACTATTTGAAAAAAAACAAAGTCTCTTGCCCCTCTCAAGCAATTCAATGAGTTCATCTGTATACTGTTTCAGTGGGTTTTGATTCAATTTCATATAAACATTTTCTCTAAGCAACTCCTCAATAATGTTGTCATATTTTACATTATCCATGATTACCCAGTTACCTCCTTTATCAGCTGGTCTCACAGTCACTTTATCTAGTCTAGTTCTAAATTCCTTTAAAGCAAGCCATTAATTTTTAGAAAGATTAAATGCCCTATCCTTTCTACAGAAATCTAAGTATTCTCTTTCAATGCTTGCACATACCACATGTTCAAATGCGTTAATGGCTATAGAATGTTTCGGAGGTAAAAAGGCACTGTCATTAGAGAAATGCGGCAAACAAATACGTGTATAACCCGCCCCAAACAATCCCTCACCTGGAATATTCCCATCATCATTTGAATTTTCACTTTCAAAAGACAGTTCATCATTAATGTCATAAATACTTAGATTTAACAATTCATCATCTTCTTCTTCAATAACATTTAATGTTTCAATGTGCATGTTTGAATCGCATTCAGGAAAAATGTACCTTCAAATTGAGTTTGCGAACAAACTTTTTAATGTCCAGAATTACTTCCGCTAACATAGGCAGTTTTGTAGGTATGAATTTAGTGCCTTTATGCAAAACACAACAAAATACCTTAGACAAAACAACATTGGAAAGGTTAATAATGCTTAAATTATCACAACGTGTGGAACAAACATCCTCACAACTCACATCATTTACAAAAAAGTCAGGTGAACTCACATTATTGTCCAAATTACTATCAGATGTGTTGTTATGAGTACAAGCTGATCCCAATGAATGGGAAGTACCAAAAGTTCTTACTTTTGATTTTTGTAATAAAAAGGTGACTTCCCTTGATTCTTCCTTGAACAGGTCTGCATATTTAAGTTTGTTTTCTTGGTGTTTTGATCAAATTTTCCAGTCTCTACCCATTCACTTGAACTGTCTGTTCCGATATCTTCAAAGGATATGCTCTTCCGACTACCAGTAGTCTCCACAGATGAACATAATGAGCCATCCTCACTCCTGGGCATGCGCATCTTAGTGTTCTGACGATGACGACGTCCCATACGTGGCCAATTATATACTTCATTTTTTTTCATAATCCCTTATGTCCCTGTTGAGTTTTGATTTTTTTCTCCCCATAACATCATTCTCTACTTTATTAATCTTTTCATTTATGTTTCTAAAGGTGCCTTGAAAAACATTAGGCGGGGTTTTGTTCATTAATTCATGCTGCAATTCAACAATCTCTTTCCGTAGGTTATCAACAGTTTTATTATTTCTTTTAATGAGTATTTTAAGCCAGTTAAGGGTGCATTCTTGTGCGACCTGTCTCCATTCTAGACATTATTTTACACAGATGCATCTTTCCAATTCTATTGTATGTTCTTTTCATAACCAAATCTCTATACATCACTATTTGATGTCGCCATCTCTCTCTCTGTAGAAGGATAATATACTTCATGTTACTGGCTGCTGTTCAGGTCTTCTAGTACAATGATATGCCATTTTCTGTAATTAATTACTTTTGAAGTATGTAATATTCCTTTACCCATGTCAGGTCCAATAACTGCAAAATTGAAATTTCTTCTCAAACTTTCTCCTTCTCATACCATTTTGTTTCTTAGATACATTACAATGCATTTTCTTTTATTCAGTCTATGACACTTCTCGATGGTTAGTGAATCAGTGTCCTTCTTTTTAACAGCCATGTTGCAGATCTTTAAGATGTGCTGTCAGACATACATTTCTTTAATACCTTTATGAGGTTAACAAGTCAGTAAAGTTAAACTCACTTCATCCACTAATCTAAACTATGATAGCACATTATTTATTTTTATTTGCTTATTTATCCTTTGTTGGCTGGGATAGTCCCAGTAGGCCAGAGGTCTGTTGTAGGAGGAGTCCCAAGGTGGTATTTATACTACTAGGGCAAATAAGACCAGGGCATCAGGGAACTTCTACCACTCTTTTGCATAGGTGTTATCGGATCTTTTTCATCCACCTGAGCTTCCATTTTTCTACTTCTGATTTTCCCTCTTGTTAACCACATAATTCTGGCCTTCCTTACTATAATTTCAAAATATAAAACACTTTTGGTAATATGATACAACTCAAAGGTCATATTTCTATTAGAAGCTAACATTTTCTTACCTCCATTATGCAGTTTTCACTGTATTTTTCCAAACCTTGCTATTTTATTCATTAAACATCAGATGTCACTCTTATTGTCATTGTTCAGTAATATAGTGTCAATGTGGTTATTATTGTATTAGACCTTGTTTATAATACTACATCACCTGTGAAAGAATACATTTTCTCTCTAGTAACTTGTTTTTAATGTAGACAACCCTACTGCTGTGGTCCACTATTTACAGTTTACTCTTATTCTCTGTATCCTGTGGAGAACACAATTTTAATACACAATACCTCCATGAGATTTGTTCCAGCATTACAAAACTGCATATTACACTGTCATGGGACGGCAATATTTTAGAGGTTGACCTTCACTGTTCATTGGGAATTACCTTTGTGAACCACTCAATGAAATATTTTAAATTTGTTTAGAATAGCTCTCTGGATATTAATCTATAAACCTTTGGTTAATGGTATATGATGTGCCCTGCTAACTATTTCCTTCTTTAAAAGAAACTACAGAGAATTAAAGTAACTGGTTTTAGGGTTTTCTCTCTCCCTCTTGCATTTCTGAGATGGGTTAGGATTTGTTTTCATTCCTTATTTGTGCTTTTCTGCCTGGGCACTGTATCTGCCTAGTTCTTCCTTTTGTTAACTCTAGATATTAGAACATTATCTGACTGCAGTATCTGTATATGATCAATTAAATAATTAACAACATACTCTACACATTATTCACGCTGGACCTTTGATGCCCAGATTATTTTCTTTTTCCTTCTGATTTGCTCGGCTATGTTTTTGACTATGCCTTTCCAAGGTTTATTTATATTTATTCATTGATATCCTTTTTCTCTTTTCTTTGCAAACTTCCCTGCCATCTCTTTTGATTGTTTGTGTCTTTTGGCTTTTCCCAGTTAGGGGTCGCCACAGCGGAACTCCGGTCCGCTAATGATTGGCAGTAGATTTTTACGTGCTGGCTTGCTGGGCCTAAAGCACAACCTTCAATGAAGGAACGCCCATTCACGCATGTCGTCACACAGAAGACGCTCTAACTGAGAATCGAACGGGCAACATCTAACTGGCGACAATGCTACCGCAGCACCACCACCACAGTTATGTGCTAATTTAATTTTATCATTTTATGAAATGATTGAGTGCCTCAACAAACATTTTTGTTCATCATATTTCTACCACCATCCCTCTATATAGCTTCCTAATGCTTTTTTTAAGTACTCTGTTGCTTTGCCAACATCAAACTCACTCATGTTTGTCACCTCCCTTTTGTATAGCTTTGTTATGACTTTATATTTATGTTAGACATTTCTTCCTATATGATTTCTGAATTATTCATCCAAGATTGTGTTATACTTCGTTTCAAAGTCTTATTCCACCCAGTCTGAGATCACACAAATTACATGAGACAGGGTGTGGTGATGTGAGGTAGTGCCAGCTCTGAAAGGAGGTGTAGGACAGTAGATGTGCAATATATGCCAGCATAGCTAGCTGGAGTTTTGTAAAGAATGTCATTTTTATATCAAACTGATTTGTACAGGTGCTTGAGTTGAAAATGTATTTGTAAAGCTGCTTATGTTAAAATGTATCAACAGTGGATCCTGCTGGACAGAAAAGAAATACACCTGTATGTCAGTCTGCATTGTAACTGTTGAAATGAATATATTGCAACAGAGGATACTGGAAGAGAAGAGGTTTATGTTAGTCCAGCTAACTTTGAAAAATAGTCTAAAATTAAATTACCTGGTTTAGGCCAAAAAGATTGTATCTTACATTTCTGATTGCAGCCAGAGACAAAATGGCTGTGAAAACCAGGATTAGGAATACTACTGTATTGTCCTTAGGGGTGAACTAATTGCTACCCTGGAAGGGTGAAAGTTTTTCATCTGGTTTTATAGCTTCCAGATGCTATAACATATATTAGCAAAGCTCTGTGTGTGTGATGTGATAGATTCTGGTTTAGTATCTAGTAAAGGGAGTATCTAGTGTGGGAAACAGAGTCAGATGACCTTATGTATGTGATGTCATTCTGTAATCCTTTACTGAAATTATGTTTTAATACTAAATGAGAGAGAAGTCTCAGGGCAGTCTGTTTGTGAAACCTGACAAAGAATGACCCCCCGTTCACCCACAACATCATGCCTTGTTCTATTAAGTGAACTACAGGCCAGTAATTATTTAGATCAGTCAGGAAATATACTGAGATTAGTTAAGTATTGTTTTTCTATATCTGTGTGAATTTTTCCATCAAGTGTTATTTTTAATATTTCTTGCAGCTGAAACTCTGGTGTTTTTTGTATATTGTTTTTCTATATCTGTGTGAAATTTTCCATCAAGTGTTATTTTTAATATTTCTTGAGGCTGAAACTCTGGTGTTTATTGTAAATAGATATTTAGTGTTTTCATGTTCTTTTATTATTTATTATTATATATACTGAAACTGTTCATTGTGGCTGGTCTTTTAGAGAATATTTTACCCTTTGAGAGTACTTTTATTTATCTGATAAAATTGTAGCCACTCCTGAAAGCCACTGATCAAATACTGCCATTTGCATTAGTATTTATTTTACTCAGTATAACTGGGTACCCTGGTAAGTGCCTTAGAGAAGCTGGCTTTGGAGTGCTCTGATAGCAGTTTCTACCTTATAGTCTGGGCACAGGAAGCATAGCTAGTAAATCTGTGTCAGCTTTTCTCAGGTAGGTGTGTGTGTGAGAAAATCAAATCTCAAAGAAAGTGTGTGTGTCTACTTGGAGCAGGGACGCAGTGCACTGGTTTCACAGAGAGTGTGGTGGAGGGACTTGGCTTGCAACACTTGGCTGTGGACTCAAATCTACAGCAGTTGTCAGTGTGGAGTCTTATTTGGGGCCTGGTGAGAGAGAGGGAATCCCAGCCCCATGACGGAAGTGTGTTCCCTGTGTGTTGTAAAAGGAAAATGTACTTGGTACAGAGAGTTGCATCTGGAAATACTGTGTGTATCTATTTTTGCTTGAAATGAACATTCCTCACTGGTGTCAGTGGTGAGGATTGAGCCTCCTTGATTATTGGCCCAGAGCAGGGATGTCATACCGGGTATATGTCAATTTAATGAGTGGGACAGGTTTGATCTGTATCTCTGATCAGTTTATCAAAGTCCTTTTTCTCTGATAAAAGACACTTTATTGACCAAATGTAATGACTGTTAGGCACCTTCAGTCAGGTAATGCAACTAATGGATTGTTTTTGGTTCCCCATCAATAATAACAATTATCTAATTAATACTCAGAGTTTTGTTTTTTATATCCACTTGAGAAGAGTATCTAAAGACAAGTCCTCTAAGAATTCTAACCTCTGAGTATCCTGGAGAACCTCTGACCCAATTATTTTTTCTTATAGTTGCTGTTCTAATTCTTTGTTTCTGTAGCAACCTGCTAATTCTCTTAACATGATCATTGGTCTGTCTTTCACACCAAGATACAATAGAGATTATTTTAAGCAACAAGATCAGGAAGAAACAAATACTATGGACAGGAAAAATCTACATTTTAAAATAATACTACTTATAAACAAATCATTTCACGTACCAAAAAAATTATGGTATGCAAAGGAAATTAAATAAATCACTTAAAATTATATGACATTTCTCAACGTACTTTTATTAGTTGTCTGAAAGACACCAGGATCTAATAAACAAAGGTAATGATAGAGAAAACCAGAGTTTTAGATTCAGTTCTGCCACCAAAAATAATCAAGTACATT